>NW_027397085.1:15456239-15615621 GCF_003265705.2 Callorhinus ursinus | reverse complement strand
TGCAAGACTGTGGAATCACAGACCTGTACCTCTGAAACAAATAATACATTATATGTTAAAAAAAATAAAAAAGAAGAAGAAGAAGATAGCAGGAAGGGAAAAATGAAGGGGGGGGGATCGGAGGCAGAGACAAACCATGAGAGACTATGGACTCGGAGAAACTGAGGGTTCTAGAGGGGAGGGGGGGATGGGTTAGTCCGGTGATGGGTATTAAAGAGGCACGTACTGCATGGAGCACTGGGTGTTCTCCGCAAACAATGAGTCATGGAACACTGCATCAAAAACTAATGATGTAATGCATGGTGATTAACATAACATAATAAAATTTTTAAAAAAGCGGGCGTTTCCCGGGTGCTAAGTTTTTAGGTTATTTGGTATACAAATTACCTCAGTGGGCCCTAGAACTCTTTTTGTTCCATTTCCACCTCTGATGTTTCTCTGTGGAACCTCCAATCCTTAACAAATAATGTCTACTTGTTTTAGGCCTAAAACTCTTTGTTCACATGAAAATTAAGCAGTAAGGCTCTTCAGCTCACAACATGACAATCATCCCTCTTTCAGAAAACAAATAGGTGGCCTTCCTTCTATCAATCAAATAACCTCTTCCCTTCTCCCACAGTGAAGGGAGGATGTGACAGAGAAGAGTACGGGGAAGCCAGCATCTCATCCTCACCCCAAGGGTTGTGAGAAGAAGGAAATGAGGAAAAAAGACAAAGTGGTCAGAAGTGGATCTGAAGAAGTGCCACGTAGGTATGGGGGAGCCTGCCCCTGCCCCCACTGAAGGCTCTAGAGAGAAAGGACCTCTCAGGTGGGCCCACACCTAAGCACATTTGGAGGTAGGCAGGCAGAAATGCAGACAGAGACCACGGAGTACAGCTTTTCTGAGCACCTCTTTCCCTGTGGGAACCACTGTGGTAGGGCTGGGACTCAGTGGGGTGGGGGGGGGTCAGGGGGCTCTCAGCTCTTTAAGAGAGACATCAGAAAATAACTGAGCTGGCAGCCATATGCCAGCCTAATGAGGAATGAATTGGTGCCCTACTAGCAAGGGATGGAAGTGGAGAGTCCACCAAGGGGGCACCCAGCCTCTGTTTCTGACACACGTGGGACAGGGATTCAGGGGTCCTGTGACCCCAGTGAGAATGAGATGATGCTCAGAGAGCCAGGGAGGCTGCCATACCTCAGCCAGTCACAAAGACACCAGATTCTGCGTTCGCCAGCTCAGACCTCAGCCAAGAGTCCACCAAGCCACGCGGCAAGTGGGAGGACAAGTGGAACAGTGGGCTCCCTGCGGGGGGCCCCGGCCTCTTCCCTCCCACTGACAGCCTGCCTGACCCCTCCCCTCCCCCACACACTCACATCTCAGGTCGGACAGGAGCCTGCACAAGTCTGGAACACCGAGACACCTGAAAGTCTGAGCACTTTTTCCTAGAGACAGAGCATTATCTGAAATCAATACATCAGACTGACTTAAAGCAACTTCGACATTTAATTAATTTCCCCTCTAATCAGCAAGAGTTTGCTCAGGAGAAATATCACATGAGTTAAAATCAAAATTAAGGAGCTCCATGTTCTCTGCCAGTCCAGATGTGATGGGAATGAAATCTGTGGCTCACCACAGGAGCTTTACAAATACCATCTCATTCCATCCGGAGAACAACCGTGAGCAGCAGTCTGTAACACTCCTCCCCTTTCAACAACCTGCCAGAGCTCCCACAGCCCCCGAGTGACAGGAGCCACAAAGGTCTGAGTGCTTGACCACTGCAAAATTGCCTCACTGCCCTTGCTCCAGGCTTCTTGGGAACACAACGGCAATGTGCAGCACCAGTTTATCTTTATTTATTTACAAACACAAGGCACTTACCAGGGGAAAGGCATTGTTCTTACCGCTCTGCAGATATGAACATGTTTAATCTTCTCACCAATCATATCAAGTAGGTTCTACTATCATTCCCATTTTACGCATGACAACACTGAACTCAGAGAGCAAAGTAATTTACCCTAAGGTGATTTTACTGCTAATAAATGGAGGAACTGCTATTTGAACCCAGACCATGGGAAATGAGAAAGGAGGCATTAACTATCACAGTGGCCAAAGAGAGAGTCAAACAAGTTCAGAAACTCTAACCTTTCAAATCACAATTGTTCTAGCTTGTAATAAAACCTCTCATGGTATAATCTTCAGGGTTAGTAAAAAGGAGTATCATTCATTTCCAGAAGTATTCATTTTCAGCTGGTATAAAAATCTATCTGAAATAGTTACAACTGGTAGCTAGGCCCAAAATAGGTTACAATGTTTAAAAGGAAAATAGACTAAAAGACTAGTGTAAGTATAAAGCAAAGTTATTTAAAGACTAGAACTACACTGGACTTTGATATATATTATTACCAGGGCTGTCTGAAATAACAGAACAAAGTCAGATCGGAAGTGCCACACAAGTGTTAGCTAATTTCTCTATCCTTCTCATCATCATTATTGCAATTACTATATAAAACCAAGACATCACAGTACAGGAAAGTGATCCTTACATAAAAAAAGAATTTTTTTTCAAATGGAGACATTCATTCCCTACCAAAAGCAAGGCATTTCAATTTTTAACATTATTTTTGCATATTTAAGTTCGATCCAAACCATTTAGCTCTGAAAGAGCAAAATGATGACATTAAAAATCAGCTCTACATCAGGGAATTGAAAACCAGGTCAAAATAAAGGAAAATGTACAATTCACCCTAAAATTAGAAATTTTTTTTTCCCTCCCCTGCTTTAGCTATAAGTAATGACCTGGACATTTGTCACCTTTCCTACATAAAAACATCAACAAAGATACACAATTTATTCCACCACCATTCACCCAACCACATAAACAGCTTGCTGGATATGACTGTGTTCATCGTTTGCCTAAAGTTTCCCCAAGGAAAATCATGACAAAAGGGATTAATATTTGTAACCCTCTGACTTAATTATTTTATTAAGTAAAATTAAATAAAATTCTTAGAGGAACTCTTTCCTTTGAGCTGAGTGTTTTTATGCCAATGAAGGAGCTGTGATAAAACCTGGCTTTTCTTTCTTTCGTCTTCTGTGAGGTTTGCTCTATTCACGGCTAGATCCACCTGCACCATGGGTAAAATGCCAGCATGACTACAATTATGTATGTCTTCAGAATAACACTAGGATGGTGGCCTCTTCGATTTTCTCATCTTGAAAGTAGAGTAACTAAGACACAAAGAAGCTGGAAGAACAAATAGCCATAGAAGACTATAGGCCCCTTTTTATGCTACCCTGACTAATCACTTTGTGTCTCTCCATCTACACCTGGCCAATATGGGTATTAATCAACCCAACATCTAATTTACCCAAAGTAAAAGATGTTCATTCAGACTCCTTTTTACTGCCAGTATGTGAGGTGGCCATGGTAATACCAGAGCAATGTTCAGCAGCTGGACTTTAAAAAATGTCAAAGGATTGACAGACAAACATTGAAAAAAACCACAAAGAGCAAATGTGCCCAGAGAAACAACCTCTCTGAAGTTTGGAGAGAATTCTCCCCACAGACTTATCTTGTTTACTGTGTGAGGTAAGTGTATTTCACACATGAGAGGACTGAGACTTAGTGTACCTCACCCAGCATTGTCCAGCCTACGTCTGTCCGCTTAACTTTAAATCTTTGTTCTCAACCATTCCCCTCCTCAAAGGCAAAAGCCAGACTTAATTTTTTTTTAGTTCCCCTGACACAATTCTAAGCCATTGACATTTTCAAGTCATTGAGTTACAGTCTTGCATAATAACATGTACAATAGGTCAGTAAATGTGTTTGACAAGAAGATACACAGTCAAGGGGCACCTGGGGGGCTCAGTCAGTTAAGCATCTGCCTTCGGCTCAGGTCATGATCACAGGGTCCTGGGATCAAGCTCCGCATTGGGCTCCCGGCTCAGCGGGGAGCCTGATTCTCCCTCTCCCTCTGCTCCTCCCCCTGCTTGTGTGCTTGCTTGCTCTCTCTGTCAAATAAATAAATGAAATCTTTTTTAAAAAGAAGAAAAAGATACACAGTCAAAAGCAGCTGGCAACAAGAATCATGATATTGAGGGAAGAAGTGCAGGGCGGCGGGGGGGGAGGGACTTTGGAATATAAAGAAAAATAACTTTTTTTTAGAAAAGAGTTACCAAGAAGAAAAATTCCAGTTAATGGGTCCTTCTCAGGATTCATTCCTGGAGATATTACATTACAATTTAGTAATAAGACCACACAGCAATGAAATTCTGACGGATACAAGGAAAGAGGAAAAAATGAGAAATTTCTTTCTCTATGATATTAAAACGAATGGGGTTGAAGGCGAATGCTAGGAGGGGAAAAGTCCTAATATTAGCATTTATTCATAGAAAACTTTTTAAATGCTAATATTAAAGACAGATACTTCCATATTTCACAGCAATGAATTAACAATTTGCTTTTCAGCACACGGCAAAGAGACAAGAACCTACAAAATTAGAGACTTCTGAATTATCTGGACAACTTTATGTCCCTGGAAGTAGAGAAACTAATATAGAGTCACAGTTTCCACAAACACAGACTGACTCAGAACGTTCAGTGAATACCTATACCTTGGTCCCAGACACCTGCAGCTTCTCAAATTCAGAAGAGCAAGTGAGGTTAAGGAAAAACAAGAAATAAAGAAAACAAGTTAGAAAGCTCAAAGGACATGATTCCATAAAGATTTAATAAAGTTAGACTGTGCATTTCAAAGACACAATCTAGTTCAGAATGAATAGCAGACTAGCATATGTTCTACCCATATTTTCAAAGCACCAAAAAAAAAAATTCTTTGAAAATCATGAACCAAATTGAAAATAAAATTACTTTTATTTTTCTTATGTATTTTTTTAGAGAGAGAGCAAGTGAGTGAGCGTTAAGGGGGGTGAGGGGTGAAGGAGAGGGGGAGGAAGAATCCCAAGCAGGCCCCACGCCCAGCATGGAGCTTAACATGGGGCTCAATCTCACAACCCCAAGATCATGACCTGAGCCAAAATCAAGAGTTGGATGGTTAATGGACTGAACTACCCAGGAACTCCTAAAATTGCATTTTTAAAATGGAAATTATTAGCTGGTATGTATCTGGAATATTAGGGAAATGAACCACAGGAGTAGTAGTAATAATAGCAGTATTAATAGTAATGCAATCACTAATTGATATAAATCACTGATGCTCACCTCATTATTTTAATAAGAAATTTATGAGTTAATCAGGGAAAGATTACTAACTGATTCAGAATAAAAAAATAAGAATAAAATGCAGAAGCATGGCACAATAGACTCATAGATCAAAAGAACGAAAGAGGAAAGAATATACAATGGGGACAAATGGTGTTGAGAAAACTGGACAGCTACATGCAGAAAAATGAAACTGGACCACTTTCTTACATCATACCAAAAAAAATGCAAAATGGATTAAAGACCTAAATGTGAGATGTGAAACCTCAAAACTCCTAAAAGAGTATAATAAAGTGGTAATTTCTTTGATATTGGCTGTAGCGACATTCTTCTAGATATGTCTCCTCAAGCAAGGGAAAAAAAGCAAAATGGACAATTGGGACTACATCAAAATAAAAACCTTTTGCACGATGAATGAAACCATCAACAAAACTAAAAGGCAACCTACTGAGTGGGAGAAGATATATGCAAATGACTTAATTAATAAGGGCTTAATGTTCAAAATACATAAAGAACTTACACAACTCAACACCAAAAAAATCCAATATGCAAATGACTTAACTAATAAGGGCCTAATGTTCAAAATACATAAAGAACTTACACAACTCAACACCAAAAAAAATCCAATATGCAAATGACTTAACTAATAAGGGCTTAATATTCAAAATACATAAAGAACTTACACAACTCCACACCAAAAAAAATCCAATTTAAAAACAGGCAGAGGACCTGACAGGCATTCTTCCAAAGGAGACATACAGATGACCAACAGACACATCAAAAATGCTCACTATCACTCATCATCAGGGAAATGTAAATCAAAACCACAATGAGAATTCACCTTAAACCTGTTAGAATGGCTAGAATCAAAAAGACAAGAAATAATCTCTTCTCGGCCTTTTGGCTAAGATAAAGTGTAAAAAGACAAGAAATAACAAGTGTTGGCAAGGATGTGGACAAAAAGAAACCCTCATATACTGCTGGTGGGAATGTAAACTGGTAGAGCCACTGTGGAAAATGGTATCGAGGCTCTCAAAAGACTAAAAATAGAAATATCATATGATCCAATAATTCCACCACTGCTGAGTATTTACCCAAAGAAAATAAAAATGCTAATTTGAAAAGATGTATGTCTATATTTACTGCAGCATTATTCACAATAGCCAAGATACAGAAATAGCCCAAGTGTCCCCCAATAGATGAATGGATAAATAAGATGTGGTATACACAAACACACACACACACTCACAAAAACACCCTATGGAATATTACTCAGCCATCAAAAAGGATGAGATCTTGCTATTTGAGACAAGATGGATGGACCTAGAGACTATTATGCTAAGTACAGTAAGTCAGATAGAGAAAGATAAACTGGGTATGACTTCGCTTATATATGGAATTTAAGAACTAAAATGAATAAACAAATAAAAAGCAGAAAAAGACCCATAAATACAGAGAACAAAGTCGTGGCTTCTAGAAGGGAGATGGGGGGATGGGCAAAATGGGTAAAGGGGACTGGGAAATACAAGCCTCCTATTGTGGAAAAAAGGCATGGAAAAAAGGGCACAGCATAGGGAATATAGTCAATGGTATTTCATAGTGTTGTATGGTGACAGATGGTAGCCACACTTGTGAACACAGCATAATGTATAGAATTGTTGAGTCACTATGTTGTACACCTGAAACTAATGTAATGTGCGTCAACTATCCTGAAATTAAAAGGAAAAAAAAGCCGAAGCCAATTTTCTAGATGTGCCATAGAGAAAATGAACACTGGAGGCACAACAAAAATGTCAGCATCTCTCCAATAAAGTACTGGTAAGATTATAGCCACCAGAGAGGGAAATTTGATATTATTGAGCTAAATGACAAAGGTACATATTTTTTGAGGTAGAAATTGTGTTTTTATGAATTTATCCCACAGAAATACTGGCTTGTACTACGAGGTATGTTCAAGGAAGTTCCTGGAGCATTGTTTATAATAACCAAAACGCAAAATCCTATACAGAGATCTGGTGAGATGATTTGTGGTTCATTTATACAAATGAAAAACATGAAGGTCTTAAAGAAAATGGAGAAATTATGTATAACCTCCGAGATATTTAACTAAGTAGAAAAAGGGTAAGATACAGAAAAGCATAGAAGATTGATAGATCGATCGATCGATTGATCACAATAACATTATGAGACAAATAGGATTTATATCATCTTATGTATATAAAATCTTCTCCCTCTTAGTTTTTCTCAGGGACATATAAAGTCTCTGAAAGAGTACACGAAGAAACCAGTAACACTTTTGAACTCTTATGACTATTTATTTTCTGTAGTTTTGGAATTTTATCCATGTGACCTTATTATTCTCTGATCACAAACAAAATAATTAAAATCACACAAAAAATTTTTAAGATAGGCAGCATGCATTTTAAGTCACAAACTTAGGGCAGCAGACAACAGGCCAGTCTAGTTCTGCAGTCCCAGAGAAAAGGCAAACTCACAAGGTAAACCCCATGATTGTCCACTTCTCTAATTAAGGATATTTTCCTTAACATGACACAGAGAGATGAAGCCAAGCAGAGCACAACAGTCATGTCAAGCTAAGCAGATAGAGAGCAGGTTTCAGGGCAGCTGACTTGACTGGACTTTACACGGCAGAATCCTAGAAAGCAAAAATTTATGCAGAGAGAAATTCCCAGAAGTCTAAGGGGGGAGTCCCACAAGTCTGTGGCTGAGATCTGGGCCATACCTTTGCAGGATAAAAACACCTGAGGCTTACCAGATAGTAAACGTTATGGGGTTGAAAGAACAGAGATACCAGAGGTCAAGTACTGCTAGAGGAAAGACGGTGCTGGACATGATTAGAGTTTGAGCCCTGTACGAGCAAGAGATCTCATGAATAAATACTTTATTAACACTTGTGCCAGCCACTTGGGGCAGGAAGTCACTGCATAGTAAAACCCTATCCTAAACTGAGTCCTAGGACCCCCAACAAAGCCTAAAACAAAGGCTCAAGAAAAACATCTTCTCTTGCACATGGAATACTAACAAACTGAAGGGGCTCGGGAAGCACCCTGGCTTCCTAGAGATTGGCACTAATGAAGCATTAAACCATGTTCAAGGTAACTGGCCAATAATTCAACAGATTATAAAATAAGAATCAAACATTCTTCAGAAGAAGGTAACACAATCCAGATACTTTATAACATTATGCAAAATTTCGAATAGTCAATCAAAAACTCACCAAACAGAAAAATGTGATCCGTAGACAAGCAAAAAATAAACCCCAAAATGGTTTAAGGTTTAATTAAGGTATTGGCCTAAGAAACTCTTTAAAGCAGCTATTATAAATACATTCAAAGAATTAAGGAAAAGTATGCTCAAAGAATGAAAGGAAATCTGATCTTAGTGAACAGAGAGGGAATATAAGCAAAAAAAAGGACCAAATGATGTTCAAGAACTGAAAACTACAATTGAAATGAAATGAAAAAGTTAGTGAACGGGCATAATAGCTGACTGGAAATAGCAGAAAAGCAAGTCAGAACCTAAAACAGATCAAAACAAATTATTCAAACTAGGAAATGAACAGGAAAAAAACATCAAGACAATGAACTGAGCTTCAAGGATAGGCAAGACAATATCAAATAATTTTTCATAAATATAATTGCAATCCTAGAAGGAAAAGAGAATGAGATTAACCAGGCAAAATATTTGAAGGAATAATGCCTGAAAACTTCTCAAATTTGATGAAAAATGCTGGCTTACCAATCCAAGAAGTTCAGCAAACTCCAAGAAGTATAAATATAAAGAAAACCATATCCCAGCACTTTGCAGTCAAACTGCAGAAAATCAAAGTTAAAAACAGAGTATTAAGAGGGGTGCCTGGGTGGCTGAGTTGGTTGAACAACTGACTCTTGGTTCTGGATCAGATCATGATCTCAGGGTCATGAGATCAAGCCCCCTGTCGGGCTCTGTGTTGGGTATGGAGCCTGTTTAAGATTCTCTCCCTCTCCCGCTGCCCCGCCCTCTACTCATTCTCTCTCTCTCAAATAAATAAGTAAATAAATCTAAATTAAGTAAGTAAAATAAAATAAAATTAAGAGCATCCAGAGAAAGACACACATTATATATAGAACAAGGACAAGAATGGTCACAGGCTCATCAGGAAATAATGGAGACTGAAAAAGACAATGACATAGCATCTTTAAATTATGGAAAGGAAGAAAAAAACCTGTTAACCCAGAATTCTATATCCAACAAAAATATCCTTCAAAAATCAGCATGGAATAAAGGCATTTTTAGATCAACAAAAGCTGAAAATATTAATCACCAGCAGACCTGCCCTGTAAGAAATGCAAAAGGCTGAAGGCAAACAATACCAGAGGGCAATTCACACCTACAGTAAAGAACCAAAAAACACTACAAATGTTAAATACATTAGTAAATATTATGTGTGTTGTCTTTCTTCTTGGAATTTCCTTAGAAGACCAGTAACTTAATTTAAAGCAAAAATAGTATTACTCTTAGGTGGGCATTATGACACGTTGAAATAAAAGACACAGCAATAATCATACAAAGAAAGGGGAATAAGAGGAATAAGTAACATAAATTATGTTATTAAAGATTATTACATTTGTTAAATGTTATGTGTTAATTGTGAAGAGGCGCAACATTGACTTTAAATAAACTGAGTTAAAGGTACATATTTTTAGCCCTGCAGCCATCAATAATGATGATACATAGATAGATACACAGATAGATAGGAAAGAGGGTATAATTAAAAGCCAATTTAAAAAATTAAATGGCACACTTAAAAATATTGCATTTACCAGGGAGCCTGGGTGGCTCAGTTGGTTAAGCATCTGCCTTCTGCTCAGGTCATGATCCCAGGGCCCTGGGATCGAGCCCCACGTTGGGCTCCCTGCTCAGTGGGGAGTCTGCTTCTCCCTCTCCCTCTGTAATTTCTCCTACTTTTGCTCTCTCTCAAATAAATAAATAAAATCTTTGAAAAAAAATTCCCTTAACCCAAATAGAGCAGGGAAGAATCAACAGAGAAACAAAAAAGCAAAAGGGACAAACAGAAAAATTTTCATACCTGATCTCTAGTGAGATTTACTTAAAATCAAACAATGGGAGGCTACAATGCTGAAGTCTTAAGATAGGCAAACATTAATAAGAACTGCTTTCTAGGGGCACCTGGGTGGCTCAGTCATTAAGCGTCTGCCTTCGGATTGGGTCATGAGCCCAGGGTCCTGGGATCGAGCTCCATGTCGGGGTCCCTGCTCAGTGGGAAGCCTGCTTCTCCCTCTCCCACTCCCCCTGCTTGTATTCCCTCTCTCGCTGTGTCTCTGTCAAAGAAATAAATAAAATCTTTAAAAAAAAAAAAAAAGAGCTGCTTTTTAACTTCAAAAATTTTATACTTGTGTATAGAATAACTGATAATTAACATGTGAGAAATACAAAGAAATTTAGTTACCATTGAGCACTTCCGATATACTAGTGAGTCTACTAAATGCTCCCTAAGTATTATCTCATTTATTCCTCAAATTCCAGAATGTTTTGCTTGCTCTTAGCCCCATTCTGTAGTTGAAAGTTGGACGTAAGCTACATCAGAGCAATGACCATATATATTTATCTTTGTGCTACCAATTCCTCATCCTTTGCACGCATCTAATAGCTCAATAAATAGCCATCAAAAAAATGAATTTTGAAGGATAAGATAATTTTCCCAAAGTCATGCAGAGAACCAGATTTGGAAGAGAGACCAACTTAGGCTCAAAACCCATCATATTAAGAGTTAGGTCCCAAAATACAACCTGGGTCACAATCCATCCTTTTCACCCATGACAGTTCCAGTTTATGGACTACGGTCCCAATGAGACTCTAAATAAGATCCCTATTCACTCTTGAAAAAAATGGATAAATTTTATGTTTATAAGATTTCCAAGAAGGATCAGGGCTCTCCTTTGATTGGAACAAGCAGGAACTCTTCATTCAAGAGGTGACAATTCAAATCAACTTGTTTTTTTTTTCAAAGATTTTATTTATTTATTCATGAGAGACAGAGAGAGAGAAAGAGAGAGAGAGAGGCAGAGGGAGAAGCAGGCTCCCCGCTGAGCAGGGAGCCCGATGCAGGACTCGATCCCAGGATCCTGGGATCATGACCTGAGCCGAAGGCAGACGTTTAACCATCTGAGCCACCCAAATCAACTTTTTGAAAGATGAATGGGATTTGCTAAACAGAAAGAAGATAAGGCTTAAAACACAAAAAGAACTTAAAACATGACATACAAAGGTGTAAACAGCCATGAGATCCGACACTACAAAAAATCTTGAAATAAAAATTATTTTTCACACAAATTCACAATTGCTGGGGATTACCACCTTTCTAAATGACTGGAAACCAAAAAACAATGGCAAATAAGATTACACGTCACTGGGCTGAAGTAGAAGAACCAAAACATTCCTATTCTGTCTCAATTTTTATATGAGTCTTAAAAGACAGAGTTAATAGTATACATTTTATAAATCACCTTAATTTTGAAGGTCAGGATAAAAAAAGACTTCCTGGATTTAAGTGGGTACAAGAAATAAACTAAACCAAAGTGATTTTCAATGAGGTGAAATACAACTTAGTTTTACTTAAAAAAAGAAGGAGGGGGAAGAGGGAGGAGGGGGAAAAGGAAAAGAAGTCCTGTAATTCAGATAAACTGCAAAGAGAAAACTTCCAGAAAAAAAAAGAGAAAGAGATGTCAAGGTATTCATTTCAAAACAATGCCCCAACAAGGAGATCAAATGATTACTATCAGTATGATTACTATTATTATTAGCTATACCTTTTGAGAATTTACTATGTACCAGGCACCTTGTTAGACAATTTACATGACTCATTTAATCCTCATAATAATCTCTTTTTTTTTAAAGATTTTATTTATTTGACAGAGAGAGACACAGAGAGAGAGGGAACACAAGCGGGGGGAGTGGGAGAGGGAGAAGCAGGCTTCCCGCCGAGCAGGGAGCCCGATGCAGGGCTCCATCCCAGGACCCTGGGATCCTGACCTGAGCCGAAGGCGGACGCTTAACGACTGAGCCACCCAGGCGCCCCTAATCCTCATAATAATCTCTTAACATCAGTGTTCTCATCTGTATATTACATAGACACAAAAGACAAAGCTCATTGGAATCCTAACAGTCTTTAATGGTAGAAAGGGAATCTATTTTGCATGTCCCTAATTCCAAGCAACTCTTCACTCCTGCTTCCAGGTCTCACTGCACCAGTAACAATCCTTAATTTACTCTGAACGGGAAAAATCAAAATAAAGAAGAAAGGACTTCCTTCTATCTCCCTAGCTCTGGGAGACAGGTCTGTAAGTCAAATAAATGGTCTTGGCACACTGCAAAAAAATGCTGAAGGAGATGTAGAAATGCAAAAAGCAGTTAATCTCACTAAGCAGGAAATGATTAATGCTTGGAGAAAATAAAGGTTTACAAATACGAACAGAATATACTTAGCCCAGAACACAGGTTGATGGTACAGTATTAAAAGCATGTATACAAGAGAACACTGGACAGAGAACTGCGAGATTCGTTTTCTGTTAGATTATAACCTTCTGTATCAGAATTGCTTTTGCAGAAATACAGAAGTACTTCTTTCCCCTATGGGATGTAAAACTAAACTTGAAAAACCATCTAAGAATATCCAGTTTAGATGCTTCCTTTCAAGTGGTTTATGGGAATATGGTTTGTGATTTTCAACTCTTATTACTATATCTATGTTGAATTTTTTTGATGTAAGAAATACTTTAAGTCAAACAACTATTACAGCATAAATTTAAATTTCTTAATCTTCCCCTTTTCTAAAATACCTGCTTGGTAGATATAAATAAAATGTTTAAATTTCAAGAGAATCTTTGATCAGACATTATAAGAAGTTTATAGCTTTCACTTTGTTTTTCTCACTCCTAAGTGAAAGCTTAGGTTTACATTTGGATGTTTTATGACAATTTATATTAGTTACACCTTCAGCCAAGAATACAAATGTTTCCTGACTCTGCTTAGAAGTCTAGGAGGGCATATTACTTTCAAGATTTTTTTTTTAGAATACTGATATTATTTCAAATTTGGGAATACCTCCTTCCACTCCATTTTATTTCAACTTGAGTAAATTTGAGAATTATTTAGTGTTTTATTTAGTACAAGCTGAGTGCTTTTCCATAGCACTCTTTGCTAAGCTTACATTTATATAAGAGAACAAAAAGACTGATCTTTAGTCAGTCTTTTTTCAGGGCCACCAGTTTCATTTGTAGGTTCCAGGTTATGTAGCTAAGAAACAAACCTGCCAGGGCTGGTAGGGAAATGGAACACAGCACAAGTAATTGTTCCATTAAAAAAAAAAAAAAAACAGTTCGGATAGATAAATAGATAATGAAAGTCTAAAAAGGTCTGCCAGGGTAGCTTTTTTTTTTTCCTTTCTTTTTTTTCTTTTTCCTCAGGGCACTTCACTTGAATCTATCAGTATTTTGAACACTCATAATTTGTGAATTAAAGTTTTCTGGTTTTTCTAAGTCTCTTCCAGAAGAAGAATGCTGATATGAAAAAGTTTCTTGAGAAT
This sequence comes from Callorhinus ursinus, assembly GCF_003265705.2. Classification (NCBI taxonomy): domain Eukaryota; kingdom Metazoa; phylum Chordata; class Mammalia; order Carnivora; family Otariidae; genus Callorhinus; species Callorhinus ursinus. The sequence continues at coordinate 15,601,812 of NW_027397085.1, read as the reverse complement.
GACAACAATCCATTGAGCCTAAGTAGTACCACTATGACTGTATTATTTGTTCTGAAATTACTAAAACTGTTTTATCACATGGAATATTTAATATCCCAGAAGCAAAGTAAAACATCAGTTAAATTGTATTGTAAATTTCCAACACTATCCTCAATAAAGATCTTAGAAATTTACCTGTTTTCATTATTTCCAAGTTCTCTAGAATATCTTTAAGAAATTAACAAACTTTCTCCTACACAAAGTCCTACACTTTGAATACTAGAGCACCATACTTATATTTAAAAATTAATAATAATAAGCCAAAACAACTCATGATGTGTTACAAGTCGACTTCAAAGTAGGTTAAGATCAAGAATTGATTTAATCCAGCTGTAGCTTTAAAAAAGAAATCAAGAGACAGTCAACAAAGACAATGACATAAGAGGCTCCTGAGCTCCTCTCCTCCCATAGTCGCACTGAATGTAAAGCTACACATGAACAAACTCTCTGAGGACTCAAATAAAATAATAAAAGATCAGCTATAATAACTGATACAAATACAAAGGAAGAGACTATTTTGAACAATTACGTGCCAAAATATTGGACACCCTAAAAGAAATCAATAAATCCCTAGAAACATATAACCTACCAAGACTGAATCATCAAGAAATAGAATATATGAATAGACCAATTACTAGTAAAGAGATTCAATCAGTAATCAGAAACTTCCCAACAAAAAAGTCTAAGACCAGACATTTAAAGAACATTTAAAGAATGTTTGATAGAATCAAACTAGTATCAATTAATCCCAAACTCTCCCAATAAATAGAAGAAAAGGGAACAACTCATTTTATAAGGCCAGCATTACTCTGAAATCAGACTCAGACAAAGACACTATAATGAAAGAAAATTACAGGGATGCCTGGCTGGTTGAGTCTGAAGAGCATGGGACTCTTGATCTTGGGGTCATGAGTTCGAGCCTCGCATTAGGTGTAGAGATTAAATAAATAAACTCTAAAATAAATAAATAAATACAAGTTCCAGGCCATATTCCCAATGAATGCAAAAACTCTCGAGAAAACACTAACAACAGAATTCAATAATACATTAAAAGGATCATATAACATGATCAAGTGGGATTCATTCAAGGGATGCAAGGATGATTCAACATCTGCAAATCAATCAACGTGAGTTACCACATTAACAAAATGAGGTATAAAAATATGATCAAAAAAATGTGATCTGAATACATGCAGAAAAATCATTTGACAAAATTTAACATCCTTACATGATAAAAACTCTCAAAAAATTGCATACACATGTACTGTGCATCAACATAATGAATGCCATATGTGACAAGCCCACAACTAACATCATATTCAATGGTGCAAGATTGAAACTTTTCTCTAGGATCAGGAACAAGACAAGGATCTTACCGCTTTTATTCAACATAGTACTGGAAGTCCTAGCCAGAGCAATTAGGCAAGAAAAAAAATAAAACTCATCCAAATCAGGAAGAAAGAAAATAAAACGGACTCTATTTTCAGAGACATATTATATATAGAAAACCTAAAAATTTTACTGCAAAACTGTTAGGCCTAATAAACAATTTCAGTAAAGTTTCAGATACAAAGTCAATATGTAAAAATCAGTTGTATTTCTGTACACCAACAATTAACTACTGGAAAGAGAAATTAAGAAAACAATTCCATTTCAAATAGCACTGAGGGGTGCCTGGGTGATTCGGTCAGTTAAGCATCTACCTCTGACTCAGGTCATGATTCCAGAGTCCCAGGATCGAGCCCCATGTCTGGCTCCCTGCTCAGCAGGGAGTCTGCTTCTCCCTCTCCCTCTGCCCCTCGCCCCACTCATGCTCTCTCTCACTCCCAAATAAATAAAATCTTTTAAAAATATAGCTTTGAAAAGAACAACGTTCTTATGAATAAATTTTACCAAGATAGTAAAAGATCTGTACACTGAAAACTCTAAGACTGATGAAAGAAAGTGAAGGTGACACAAATAAGTAGTCCATCTTCATGGACTGGAAGAATTAATACTGTTAAAACATCCATACTAGCCAAAGTGATCTACAGATTAAATGTAATCCTTATCAAATTTCCAATGACATTTTTCACAGACCTAGAAAAAACAATGTTAATATGGGTATGGAATCAAAAGATTTGAACAGCCACAGCAATCCTGAGACAGAACATAACTAGAGGTATCTTACATCCTGATTTCAAACTATATTACAAAGCTATAGTAATCAAAACAGTATAGTACTGGCATAAAAAGAGACACACAGACCAATGGAACAAAATGAAGACTCCAGAAATAAACCCATGCATATTCAGTCAATTAATTTTTGATAAAGGAGCCAAAAACATAAAATTGGGAAAGGATAGTATCTTCAATAAATGGTTTTGAGAAAACTGCCCAGTCACATGTAAAAGAATGAAACCAGGGCCCTTCTTTTACACCATACACAAAATCAACTCAAAATGGATCAAAGACTTGAACTTAAGACCCGAAACCATAAAACACATGAAAGAAAACTAGTAAGTCCTTGACATTGGTCTTGGCAGTGATTTTTGGGTTTGATGCCAAGAGTACAATCAACAAAGCAAAAATAAGTGGGACTCTATCAAACTCAGAAAGTTCTGCATAGCAAAGAAAACCATCAAGAAAATGAGAAAACAGGGGCGCCTGAGTGGCTCAGTTGGTTGAGCGCCTGACCCTCCCCCCTCTCATGTGCTCTCTCTCGCTCTCTCAAATAAATAAATAAATAAATAAAATCTTTTTAAAAAAAAAGAAAATGAGAAAACAACGTATAGAACGGGAGAAAATCTTCACAAACCATGTATCTGGTAAGGGATTAATATCCAAAATATATAAGGAATATATACACATACAACTCAATAGCAAAAAAACAAAAACAAAAGTTTGAAAATGGGCAAAGGACCTAAAGAGACATTTTTCCAAAGATGACATATTAACAGCCAACAGGAACATAAAAGGGTTTCAATATCACTAATGATCAGGGAAATGCAAATCAAACCAAAATGAGCTATCACCTCACAACTGTAAGGATGTCTATTATCAAAAAGAAACAACAAATGTTGGCGAGGATGTCAAGAAGAGGGAACCCTTCTATAATGTTGGTGGGAACGTAAATTGGTATGGCTACTCTGGAAAACAGTACGGAAATTCCTGAAAAAATTAAAAAGAGAACTACCATTATAGTCCAGCAATCCCACTTTTGGTATACATTGAAAGGAAACAAAATCATCCAAAGAGAGATCTGTATTCCCATGTTCATAGCAGCATTATTCACAACAGCCAAGGTATGGAAACACATTAAGCATCTGTCTACAGATGAAGAAAGAAAATATGATACACACACACACACTCACACATACACACACAATGGATTATTCAGCCTTTAAAAAAGAAAGAAATCCTCTAATTTGAGACAACGTAAATGAACCTAGAGGATATTATGCCAAGTAAAATAAGCCAGACAGAAAAAAAAAAAACCATATTGTAATACTTATACATGGAATCTTTAAAAAAAAAAATCAAACTCACAGAAACAATATAAAAATGGTTGCCAGGAGCTGGGCGGGATAATAAGAAAAGGTTGCAAAAGGGTACCGACTTTCAGCTGTCAGATAAACAGGGGTGGAGGATTCAGTGTAGAATATGTTGACTATATTTGACAACACTGTCGTGTATAATTGAAGGTTGCTAAAATAGCAGAACTTAAACATTCCAACAACAAAAAAAAAGGTACAAATGTGAGGTACGGATGTGTTCATTAACTGAAAGGGGGGATCTTTTCACAGTGTGTATATACATCAAATCATCAACTGTACACTTTAAATATCTTCTACTTTTGTCAGTTATACCTCAATAAAGCTGGGGGTGGGAGATTAAAAAATATCCATCCATTTCAAACCCTTCAGAAATGAAGTCTGACTGCCCACGGCCTAGGTTATCTGCAGGTGGCAATCAGTATTCCCACATGTTTAGAAGCAGTATGAGTGTTCTTGCGCCACCGGGATACCATTCAGTTCACTGAAGCATAATGAACATTACCCACAGAACTCATGTGGTTTCTAGAAGCCCCAAATTAGATTCAACACAGCAGCGGCCAAAATGATGGGAAAATCCAGGGTGGTTTCTAAAAGTGCAGATATTTAACACCTTTCTTCTAGGAATCTCTGCTAATTAGCACTTTACCTCAAAGAAGCAGGCAACTGGAAGAATATCATGATTGCTGTGGAGAGAATAGGCTGTGATAAAGTAAAATCAAAAATAAAGTATCACTGGGTTTGGAGACCGAGGTCTTGAGTTCATCTTCTGACTCTAAAACATGTGACTTTGACACACCTTACCTCTCTACTCTTCGTGTCCTTCTCTTCAACAGAACAACTACTTTACCTGGTTGTTCTAATGTCTAAATGTATGTGAACCTATCTTAAACTATTGCTTGGCCCTATGGAGATACTTAGTAAAAACTGGTTGGGCACAAGCACTGAAATCAGACACATGTGGCTCAAATCCCAATTCCAGTACTTCTGAACTGTTTAATCTTCATAGGACACTTGTCTCAGTTTCTTCAACTACAAGGTGTAAGGAAATTACCTACCTACCCACCTCTCAGGCTTGCTGTGAGAACGTACTGGTATACATTGCTTAGCTTAAGACCCTGTGCTTAGCACAGGGGCTTGCATAAGACATTTAAGAAATAAAAGCTGTTATTATTATTTTATGTTGACTCTAGACCACAAGAAGAGCTAAGTGGCTAGTGTGTGGCTTCACTAAAAATTGGTGGTGGGTAGATGCTCTTAACTTTGGACCCAAAATTCCTCTATGACTTTTGCCTAAGAATGTACTGGTAGCCTTTTCCAGTATTATTGGTCTGCTGATCTTGAATATTTTCAATATACTGGGGTTTTTCCTTATGTTAATTTCTATTAATGTCTTTTCTTTGAGCATAAATTGAGAGAGAATATGTAAATTGAGAATCCTCTTCAGATCTTTGATATCCATTATGGAAATTCAGTTACCATGGCTTCCATGGTGAAAAGCCTACAGCTTTTCTATCCAGCTCATGAGCATCCTGATAAATTAATAAAAACTTCTGTTTCCCAACCAACCCTGTTATAGACATCCTATGTTCAGAAGCCATGGAGGCCATGATGCATTTTCAGTTCCACTTTCCCTTAAAGAGAACAATTTTTGCAAATGAAGGCTGCCTTTGTCCTGAAGGCAAAATCCATAAACCAGTCCCATTGAGAAGCTCTCTTTTGTGATTGACATCAAGCTTCTGTGAGACAGCTAACACTATGAGCACGGAGGGCTGGAACACTAGCAGTAAATGCTGGAATATTTCACACCTTTCCTACATTAGATATTGGTGCTCCTTGTCACCCTATAAATGTAACAAAACTTGAAGGTCTTTAGATATCCTTCATTTGTTCCAACCCACCAGAGAATTCATACTGAAGAGGTGTCATTTTAATGCAATCATTGTGGGAAGGTCGATAAGCAAAGCTCTAGCCCTATTCTTTATCTGAGCATTCACACCTGAAAGGAGTAGTAAGAGTGAAAAAGGGAGGAGTACATGAGAGCACAAAGAGAAGAAAAACGAGGAAGAAGTGCTTGGAAATGCCTTTCCTGACAACCTTAGGTAAAGTAGCACCTCTCCTCAACCCCACCACTGAAACCCTGTATCTGCTTTATTCTTCTTCATGTTATTATCACCACCTGACAATTCTTTTATTTTTCTTAGTTAATGTACTCATAGTGTACTTTCTCCTTTAGAAGGTAAGCCGCTTAAGGGCCGGATTTTACGCCTGTTTTGGTCATTGGCTGTTCTCCCCACCTCTACCCCAGTGCCTACGACAGAATCTGGCCTATGGTATGCATTCAATAAATATGTTTATGGAAGGAATGGGGACTGTTATCTGAGTAATATGAGTCAGTCTCCAGAGAATGGGAAATTGGGGCCTCTATTCAGTGCCCAGAGATACCAGGGAAAAGTGAGCCAATTTTTTTTCTTACAGTCACCACTTTCTCTCAATTGGTTCAAGAGTAGCTAACAGTGGGAAAAGGAAATTGAAATATTAACAGGGAAAAGGTGCTGCCAGGTACTCCTGACAAAAAGAAACATTAATCAAAATAGCAATGAGGTAGCATTCCCCCCGCCCGCCCCAATCCTCCCCCCCGCCCCGCGCCACCATCAGATTAGCACTCACTCAGTGTTGGTGGGCTGTGAAGAAGCAGGAAGTTGTAGACCCTGCCAGAAGGGTAGACTGGTTCAACTTTCACAATGAAAAATTTGGTAACTGCTTTCATCTAATAATTCTATGCTTCAGGCTCTGGCTTATAGATACACTTGCACACGTGTGCACTGTTGGAAATAGGAAAACACTAAAACAACCCAAATGTCCACTAGGAAGGTTTGGGGTACAGAAATGATATGACATATAAGCAACAGAACACCATGCAGTCATTTTTTTTTTGTCATGCAGCCTTTAAAAAGGAATAAGGCAGCTCAACATATTTCAAGTCTCCAGAAGGTTGTAGCTGATAACCACCAAACGTAGTTGTAAATTCTCAGACTCCACTTAGCTCAATTAATAAACATTGTTTTTACTCCAACGTCACACTTCTACAACTGGAAAAATATCTATTTTGTGTAGGATCACAGACATCCCAGAAAATTAACACAATGGATTATGGATGGTGGACATGAACTTTACTCCACCTCTGATAATTCTAAATTTACCTTGTTATTCCAGATCCATTTCCAGATACATCTTCTCCATTGAAGGCTTTCCCCTGCACCTCTGTGCCTACCACATGACAAGCCACCGGTGTCACCATCTCAAGGGGCAACAGAGGAATTATCCACACTATTCCACATGTCATCATGCCTACCTTTGCATCAAGTCAGGAAAAGTGGTGTCTAAGGACTGTTGGCAATTAGCATTGGATGAAACCTTACCGAGTCCATAAGCTCAACAAGAAAAATGATGGCCACACCATCCAGCCAGGTGTTTTGAGTCAGAAACCTGAAAATCACACCAGATTGCTCCCTTTCTTTCCCTCCCCCGCCCCACAACAGTTAATCAGTAAATCCTGTCCACCAGACTTTCAAACTAAATCTCAATTCCACTTTATTCCTCCATCCACACTGCTGTCTCTTGAACTCAGGCCGTAACAGTCACATGGGACTGCAAGAGCCCCATAACTTGCTTTCGCTCACCCTGCCACTCTCCTTTGTACTCAAAATTTCCCTAATTTCTGCTCACAAAAAACCCAGTGGTAGTGTAAGAGGAACAATTAAATAAAGACGAAATGCACGGATTAAAAAAAAAAAAAAGGAGAAGGTGATGAGGTCTGCCTAAGGAGATCAGGCAAGGTTTCAGAGGAAAAGATCCTTTGATCATTTCTTGAAGGACAAGCAGCCATTTTCCAGATGGGTGACGTGTGTGCGGGAGAGCACTTTGGGAAAAAGAATAACATGTACAAAGGCACTGAGGCATGAATCAGCAGACTGTTTAGTACATGGTAAGCAAGCAGCAGGAAGGGTGTAGGGGGGGTGAGGGTGGTAAGCAGAGTCTACCCATGGAGAGCCTGCTCCTATGAGCCTAGAAGTCTGACTAGCTTACTACTGCTTTGGGGTCATGGCTGTTTCAAAATCTAGTAAAACTATTAGCCGGCTTCTCAAGAATTAAGAAAAAAGAAAACACATTCACCAAAATAGTGTGTACAGTGTCCACGAACACTCTGAAGCACAGAAATTGCTGTGACTTCAGGTCTAAAATTCTCTGATAGGCAACATGCCCATTTTCAGTTTGTAAAAATGGCTGGAAGTATATATGACAAGCAGGAGAGTAATATCCAATTTGTGTTTGAGAACAATAGCCAACTCTGTTGAGAAGAGATGAGAAGTGAGACCAATGGTAAAATGAACAATTAAGACATGATGACAACCATCTGGTAAGGAGGCGATGCAAGGAATTGCCAAGAAATTTCTGAAAAAGATAAGAGTGATTCAGGCTGTCAGATACTTAAATGCAATATAACAGTTAAAATAATGTGATATTGATCCAAAAATAAAAAATGAAGTGGAGAAATCAATGAAAAAGATAGAAAATCCACATCCAGAATTTCGAATTGTTTGTTCAGGTAAAGCTTAAAAGGGAAAGGGAAGAACATTCAATTAATCTTTGTTTCTTTCTTCAGTCTTTCTAATGGAAACCTATTTGCAAAAATACAGTTTAAAAAGTCCTATTCTCATACTCCTACACACACAAAAAAAATTCCGGACAGATTAAGATATAAATGTAAATTCAAGAAACCAAAAACATACCGGAAGAAAAGCTAGGAGAACTGTGTGCAATCTTTGGATGGAGGAATCCTTTCTAAACCAAGACCAAAGTCAGCAACTTCGAAGGGAAAACATATTAAGATTCAACCACAAGCACAAATATTTCTCATGTAAAAATATACCAAAGGAAAAAAACTCAAAATGTGCCTAATAGGAAAAATATTTACATTATAGAAAACCTATAGACAAACAGAATACTCTCTGTACTACATAAAGAACTTCAATAAAATTAACTGAAAAATAAACATCCCAAAAGAAAAGACCATCAAGAGGCAATTTACAAAGGAAAAAATGTCCATCCTCACCAGTATTTTAAGAAATGCAAATAAAAGCACAATGAGATACCATCTCCCCCATATCAGATTGGCAGAGTTTTTAAAAAAACAGTACTAAAGATACTGGAAAATATGCCCTCTCATGCACCACTAGGAGGAGAATAAATTCAAAGGAGAAAACTTTCTGGAGGCCAATTTGACAAAAATAGTTAAACCTCTATAAATAAATACATTCTTTCATCTGCCAGCTCTGCTTCTAGAAGAGTTTCCTAAGGAAACAACTGTGATATAGCTACAAGGAAATACAGAATTTTTACAGTAGCGAAGAATTTAAATTTGATGGGATAAGTGAAGGCTATCTAACCATAAAATGTTACCCACATATAAAGAAGTATGTTATAGAAGAACATGTAAAGGCATGGGTAGATGTTGACACCAATTTTTTTTTTAAGATTTTATTTATTTATTTGAGAGAGTGTGTGTGAGAGTGAGAGAGAATGAGGGCACGAGTAGCGGGAGCAGCAGAGGGAGAGGCAGGCTCCCCGCGGAGCAGGGAGCCCAACACGGGGCTCGATCCCAGGACCCTGGGATCATGACCTGAGCCGAAGGCAGACGCTTAACCGACTGAGCCACCCAGGCGCCCGGGCACCAATTTCTTAAATGAAAAAACAAGCAAGAAATAAAGAGACTATAAAACAGTATTACCGTATATGAACTTAGCACAACCCCACTGCCCCCGCCCATGCTGCTATACCTACACAAGAGAATATAAATTGGTTGACATAATTTGAAATCCAATTCAGCTGCACCGATACAGCAACCGATCACTAGTATCAGTAGCACTAGGAGTGACCGAAGAAGAAAAAACAATCGAAAACGATGCACACCACTAAGCAAATGGAGGCTAACTCACAGTTCATGTGTAACAGAATTCAGATGGGGGGCCAGGTTTCTCTAAGCTCTTCATTAACCCGATTTAATACCTCTGGAGCAGCATGAGGGACCCTGTTATGTCTGCTCCCCCCGGTCTCCTCATTCTGTCCTACCCCCGCCCCCAGTACATGGCAGCCCAGAAATTAGAGAGACAACCCCACAGAGGAAAACTACACACAGCTGGACCAGAAAACTATAAAGATACAGGACAAGAGGTTTGCGGTGCTGCTGCATCCCCGGCCGGCCTCAGCGAGCTCTCCAGGAGTAGCACAGAGGGACAGGAGTTGGAAATTACTGCCCCAACTCGAGGGGCTGATATAAATTAGCACCATTAGCACCTGGCTACCATTCTGTAGCCTCCAGTTTCTGATTCTGTGCCAGTTGCTGAGTATCCCAGTTTGTATGGAGCAGGGCAAATGGCAGGTTTCCATCCATTTCCAGTATAATGTTTTTATTTCAAAAGGTCCATATGGGGCCCCTGCAAATCCACAAATATCATACAGATCAGTTTACCGACCAATAGAACCCTTTTATCTACTTTAGAACAGCCTCTCAACTAACCTGTATTTCATTTTGATGTATGAAAGGTACAACCAGTAATATTGAAGCGTAACTTATGATGGAAAAAAACATGTTTCTGTTTGGCTCACATGGGCAGGCTTATGTTTGTGATTGCTAATTCCTCTACCTCTGAGTCCCTCCTTTCGGAACTACAGACAGGAGTCTCATCTGAAGACCTTGCTCTTTGCTGAAAGCAGCTGAAGAGGAGGGAGACAAAAACAGCTTTTGAAATGGGGGGTGGGGGAGAGAAGAAAGAAAACAAACACCCATACAAACCAGTGGGTGTTTAACAAGGGAAGTTATCTCAAAGGTCACAGATTGGGGGAAGAAATATGCTATTTACCAATGGTGGGGAAGGAAAAATCCCAAAGACACACAAAACTCATTCTAAATATTTGCTACTCTGTGTTATTTCAACCCAGGGTGCAGGAGCAAGGGAAACCTGAGTACACACTGAGGACACCATGGTATGGGGTCCAGTTCCCTTCTTCAGCTGCAAGAAACTGCTCTCCCAAGGACCTCACTGGTTTCAGCAGAATTCTATTATTATCCAGGGAGAGTAACCTCAGAGGATGTCTATTTTACCATCAATAATTCTTTAGGGATATAATTTTTTCATTCATTTTATTTATTTATAGTATATTCCAGCTCAATTATTCCGGTTGATTTGTTTCACGATTTTGCTTATTTTCATCTCTTTGGAGTCCCGCTCATAAAACTTGCTTGAATCCACTTTGTTGACGTTTATAGTCATTCCAAAAATTAGAAAAGAAGGAATGATACTTAAGAGAAAACGCAACTATTAGTCAATTCTGGAAGATTTACGTCGACAAAAAAGGCATCTCCCCATAAATTAAATTATATGTGACTTTTCCTTTGTATTTGGAAATTCCAGGGATGATTATTTAAAAGCAAAATAATCCATCTACCAGAATAACTCAAAACAAAACCTTGGTGTTGTAAGACCTGACAGTATTTCTTGGAACAGAATGTTATTAATTCATAAACGGAAGTCAGGTACACAAATGCCTGCCCCACACATAACATACCACATTTTGCTTCAGAAAAACCTTTGGTCATATTTTGACCATAAACATGGCTTGATCATCGCACCAGTGGGAGCTTTAGACCATGTAAACTGTTTTCCATTTCACACACACTCAGGCAGACAAAGATGAACATTCTTTCCGCAGTTGCTCATTTGGTTTCCCCTACACATCATCAACAAACCCACGCTTCTCTCCTGAAATACCTTTCCTGACTTACCTTGGGCATAACAGTGTGGAATAGGAGAGCTGCCACAGTAGAACCAGCATCAGAATGTGGCCAAGGAAAAGGAAATCTCAGTTCCCACCAACAATACAAATCTCTGACATTCAATAGCAGGGGCGAAAGGGGAGCTGACATCCCGTCTAATCTCAGTGCTTTCATAGCAGATATTTTAATGAAAACAATTCAAGCTCCTGACGCAACAGAGGGTAGACTTTGCATAATATTTAGTTTCTAATGCCTCCAAAAAGGTACCTGATATTTATTTATGACCCAAATATATTAAGCCTGAAATGGAAAAGCTTCTAGAATTTCCAAAGAGACTACATAAAATTGCCTGAATAATTATTAGCAAATAAGTTGGGGGGAAAAAAACCATTTTTTCTTCCCTTTTAGGTTTCTCTGATTATTATTTGTTCAACCTATCCCACCCCACCCCACCCCCACGCTGGATCATGACAACATGTTTAAAAGACACTAACAGAGAAATCATTCATTTCATTAAGATCTCCCCAGAGCCCATTTTTAAAGATCACTTGGAAAAATCCTAAGAGATTTTGTAAAATATCCCAAATTCAAAAGCGCAAAGACCCTGTGAAGTGTCAAGTGAGGAGGTTTCTTGGGGGGTTCTGAAAAAAACAAGTTCCTCACAAATGGAACTGAAAAGTACAAAACCATTCTTCTCCCAAATCACAAGACAAACTTAATTCCTGTTTAACTGGAATTAAACAATCACAAGATCACATAACCATTATTTTATTAAGTCACCTTTCATGAGAAAGACACAAATGAAATATAAACAAGCTGTTTCAGGGACTTATTTTTAAAAGCAGCTATCAGAATATGATCAGCAGAGATTCAATCCACTCTTCACCCTCACACGTACCAGGAGGATTCTAAACTTTGATCTATGTTCATATGATAATGTTCATATTAAGTACATTGTATTTTTTTCTAATTATTTGAGAGTGTTTTTGCCTCAATGTGATATAAATTCTAACCCCAAGTCCATTACAATATGTAATTATTCAACTAACCTAGCCATAGCCTATTTTGGGCAAACTGAATTCACAACAAAATGAAGAAAGAGGGTTATTTATTTTACTTGGGGAGAGAGGTACGGAGAGAAATGAGTGAACAATTAAAAAGATAACTTTAATAAGCATCATTTCCTTGTAGAACAACTCAATGAGAACATGAGGTTAAGGACTGAAAAGCTTCTATTAATAGTTAACTTCATAGCAGAATAAATTTGGGGAAATCGCTTAACCTCAATTTTACCAAAAGTACATCAGGGGAAGTATTATGCTTTCTGCATCTCCCATAATACAAAATTATATTATAAATACAAAATTTACCACCTATTCAAATTGAAATGGATAGAGGTAAATTGGCCATAGACATCTATCTATCATCACCTGGAGAAAACAAGACTGACCACTGATAGGGAGTAAAAATATATAAATGCTCTCTTTATATCTTTATATGGATTGATTGGAGTAAAATGCTCACTTACTAACCAACCTGAAGCTTCCTGCGAGGTTACCAGGCCATTACTATTACCATCTCCTACCTGTCAATGAAAAAGTGAAAGCAGAAATCATAACAACAAGTTGTCCAATAAAAGGGTGGGGCTAAAGACGGGACTTAGAAAAGTATTGAAGATAGCGCTCTGCATTCGTTAAGCACATGTCAGTGGAGTAAATGAATCAACTGACATTCCAGAGCCCAGGAGATTGCCAGCCTCCCCAAGCACCCTGCGGTGGACAAGCCCTGGCGCTTCCCAAGACCCCTAGATGCTCACTTAAGACCAAAAGTGCAGGAAGCACGTATTTCTGCTACTGCCTGTCACCATCTCTTTTTGTCCCTATCTCTCTTATTCGTCTCTTTGCTCCCTCTAAGACACCCCGAGTTTGCTCCAAGGGAGTTCACGACGTAATACATTTGTAAGAGGAGAGGCCAAGGTTCTTAAACCTACTCCTCTTAGCTCTCCCAATAACTATTAGCCTTAGGGAAGTCATAATAGATTCTTTATTTTCCAGCCACAGAAGGATTAGAGGCGGAATTTGACCAACAGTCTGTTGATGCCAAGGATGTTAAAATGAGCCTATTCCTCCCAAGAGGGAAAACTACCAGGAGTTCAAATGGTGTTAAGAGAATTGGAAAAGCCGAACGAAGAGTTTCCTTTTGTCCCTAATTCGTGGGACCTACTGCAGGACTCTCTACAAAGCCCAAAGAGGGAAGCCTGACAGACTGTGCCATTGCTTCAGTAACGTCCTTATAGCACGACTGGTAACAGCGTCTTCACTGACCAGGGTGTGTGGGTGACGCCTTGCTGGGCTGGTCGCAAAACTAATGCTCTAAAAAAACTGAAATGAAATGGCAATTACCATTATTAATTAGGGACTGACAACAATAAAGAACTCTTCTTACCACTCTCAAAAGCCCGGGTAATATATCCAAATAGTTTCTCTCATTCACCCAAGAAGAGTTTAAATAGTTTCACAGGAAGGTGTAATTAACAGCCAAAACATAATCATATTTCTTATTCCTTCTCTTGGGAAGGACAATAAAGAGTTAAATGAAAAACAAGAAGAGAAGCCTCAGAACTTGGATGTCCTATAATCAAGAATATTCAGTCCCTGGAAATTACATACCTGAGTAAACCTTGAAAGATAAGTTGTCCAAAGAACCAAGCACAAAAACCAGAATTCTTTCCCATGAATCTTAAGTGTTAACTCGTTTTCTACTCATTTTCAAGGTAATCAATCATACTGAATTACATTTTCAATCATACTAAAAAAAGGCTGGACCACAGGTCCACATTTTCACTTCATTCTTGCTTAAAGCAACAACATAATCCACGAGACCTTCTGAATCCTTGGCCCGATGTAGGTGGGCAGGCCGTCGTTACGCAGCCAACAGCCAGCCACGTACAGGTACACTCTCAGACAGTAAGGTATGTCTGATTTCATTCATTGAGTCCACATACATTTCACCACCCAAATGAAAGGCCCTCGGGAGAAAAGGAGAAGATATGGACCCTGCCCTCAAAAAGCTTAAAATTTGTAATGGACATAATTTCATGCCAAATTACTTTAATATGAAATAAAATGTAATGAACGCCATAAACAAGCTTTTAAAAAAGTAAAGCATCCATGCCATTTCAGAGGCAACAGCAACACTGAGAAACAGGGAACATTTCCACTGTTTTAAAAATCATCCCAGAAAATATTCCAGATTGTTAAACATATCTGAGAAAACAAAGCCTCAGAGCTGAAGGAGGAAGAAACAAAAATCAAAAAACTTTTAAAGGAGCATCTCCTATTTTTTCATTCAACTACTTACACACCAGAAAACTTAAAATGACCTCAAAGTTCTCCAAGCAAACTTGGTCAGTTCTCTGTGAGAAAGGTAGTTTGAAAGATTAAAATGTGAAGCCAGGGAACTTCACATCATTATACATGTGCACCGGTCACATCATCCTTAGTATTAAAAATTGTATTTTCTTTTACTTTTTCTTTTTTATTATTGTTATGTTAATCACCATACATCATTAGTTTTTGATGTAGTGTTCCATGATTCATTGTATGCGCATAACACCCAGTGCTCCATGCAGTACGTGCCCTCCTTAATACCCATCACCAGGCTAACCCATCCCCCCACCCTTCTCCCCTCTAGAACCCTCAGTTTCCCAGAGTCCTTAGTCTCTCATGGTTTGTCTCCCCCTCCGATTTACCCCCTTCCTTTTTCTCTTCCTTCTCCTTATGTCCTCCATGCTGTTCCTTTTTTTTTCCTTGATGTAGTGTTCCATGATTCATTGTATGCATATAACACCCAGTGCTCCATGCAGAACGTGCCCTCTTTAATACCCATCACCAGGCTAACCCATCCCCCCACCCCCTCCCCTCTAGAACCTTCAGTTTTATTTTTTCAATTAACACTGTAAACATGCACCCTCCGAAGCTTCTTACCTTAGCTGTTTAATTATCCATCTGACTGCAGCTGAGATCAGCTCATTATAAGCCAATTTTGAGAAAACTATGCACCTATTTAAAAGCACAGCTTGTTTGCTCAAGTACAAAGTTGACTGAATTCTCCTAGACTAGAAAGCGATGGGCATGCTTGCTTGCGCCTCTCGGATTATTTAATTGCAAAACTGGGAATTATTCCATAGATGTGAATGGATATCTAATTTATGTCACAAAGGAGAGATTATACTCTTAGAAGTTATTTACTCACTCATTTTCCTAACTAGATTTCCATGCACATGAGAATTTCAAGTCAGGAAAGCGCTGCCAAAAATGTTCCACCAGAGACAACCAAAAAGAGATCGTAAATGTCTTGTTAGCTGTAAATCATGATAAAAATGAAGATCTTCGGAGAATGGGATTACAGCTGGTCTAGACTGAAGAGTTTTAAATTTATATTAACCCAAGCAAATTACAGTACATGGATTTTAATTTATGCCTTAAAATAGGGTTGTTGTAGATTTTGCCACGAAATAAGAAAAATCAAGGGAAAGGACAAGCTCCCTTAATTTTTGACAAGATATTTTTTCCGATTATAAGGTGTGTAGCTCCTCCTTCTTCTATGTTGACAAACATACTTCTCTTGCCCTCTAACTTTAGTACACTCATCTCTGCACTAACTTAACCTGAACTTGTTTGTCTATAGTCGTTACAATTTCTCAGCTACCTTTAAGTGATTTTTTTTTGAGGGAACAACTTATCAGGGCATCTCTTATGCGCTCTTGTGTTCATGCCCCCCCTTTACTTTCCCTGTCACAAGAGGAGTACACCTACACAAGTCTATTAACTCATGGTGGCTTATTTGTTTGTACTTGGGTGAATTCAGAAGCTGTTTTTAAGAAAAGGACTGGAGTGGGAAATAGAAGAATAGGAGCATGGTCAGTGTTCGGCCTCTGGCTAGTTAGCGAATTCACTGAACGGGTCTTCTCAGGCACAACCTGAGGAGGACCCTGCTACATGATTAATCTCAGAGATTCTGATAACCTTGAAACCCGGTGACTCTCTAGCTCTTTGACTTGGGGCCTCATATGTGGATACCATTTGTTACATTAAAAGATGGCCAGCCCTTCTCCTGATGGATCTAAACCCAGACAAAGACAAAGGGCACATACACGAGAACTCAGGGTAAACAAGAGAGAAGCAGGCGGAGAGGGGTACACAGCATGAGCAGGGGCAGGGGAGTGGAGAGGAAGAGAGAGAATGAGAAAGAGAAAAGTCCAGAGAAATGGTGGAGCACGAGTGGGGAGCAAGGTAAAGCATTTAGGGAAAAAGAGGAGACACGACAGAAGTATATCCAGTTAAGAGAACTAAAGAAAATATCTAAATAACAATACATAATTCTAATTACTGAGCATAAAATTTGAGAATTTTCACAAGCATTTTTTGCATAGTAACAAATACCTACAGTTATCTGTTACTCTCCAGAAAGAAAAAGGCAAAATATAGGGATACTGAGAGGGTAACTTTAAATCTCCACAAATATTTGTAAAGAGACAGTTATTTTCTACTATGGGTTTACTAAACACTAAAGGATGACATTTTAAACAATCATACATTATCATTAAAAGAAATAGGCAAAGAGAATTCTAGCACAGGGCCTGGGAGGTATTCAGCATAAGGGAGGGAAGGAGGGAAGGAGGGAAGGAACTGAGAAAGAAAGGCTCTATTTTAAAGTAACATGTAAATCATCTTCCTGAGCTCAAAGACCATACATTTAATCGACAGAGTACAAAAGGGACAAAATACACCCATGTAAAATTGCTTAAGACCCTGAACAAGCTGCAAGTACAAACTCCAGGAGAAAAGTTAAGTAATCAGGAGTGCGTGGGTTGTGTTGTTGGTTGGGCATCCGCCTCTTGGTTTTGGCTCAGGTCATGACCTCAGGGTTGTGAGATCGAGCCCTGCCGCCATAACTCTGCACTCAGCATGGAGTCTGCTTGGGTTTCTCCCTCTCCCTTTGCCCCTCCCCATCATGCAAACTCTCTCGCTCTCTTTATCTCTCTCTCTCTCTCAACTAAATAAATAAATATTTTTTAAAAAATTAGGTAATCAGAACTCAACAACAAGGGTCCTGAATATACTAGAACACACACACACTCCTTTATAGTCTAGTATTCAAGGAAAGGGTCAACTTTACAGAAAATCAAAGATTTCATTGTTGATGAAATAAGAGTGATGACCACTACCACCACCAGCAGCAGGAACTCCCTAGAAATGTCTCTGGAGAACAGGCATCCTAACTCTTATGTCACTACTATCCACAGAATAACAACCACTATTGCTCCACACTCAGACCAGGGAGCCATGCAAGGACCTCAGTGGTCAATTAAAGCCCAGTTACTTCAAGTAATGTGCTTCACAGCCAACTCATTTAACTCATTTAAAAGGGTTTCCCAGTACAGAGTTTGAAATATGATCCCATCTATAAAACTGAGGGAGCCAAAGGCCCCAGCCAGTAGCCCACTCTTCTGCTCCTTCCCAGCTTCCATTGTGTTCTGCAGCGAGAGGAGCCTTTCAAGAGAACACTCGAGCCTGCACTTCCAAGGTTCACAAACAGCCCCACACTCTTTAGTCCTAGGAGTGCTCACACAGGAGTGGTTTATAGTTCACCCTTAGAGATCTGACTGCAAGAGAGGCCCACACAAGTTCTGGAAGTAATTGGGGGATCACTTAGGCAGGGGATTATAGTATCCTGAGTGGTTCAGAAGTGGGTGTGAGCGTGTTGTGCATTGACAACGTCCCCCTGGCCCTTTAAAGCAGGGGCTCTTACCCCAGGTCCAATGGTGTTATTACTGTTGATAAGATATTTTTGCCTTCATCTCTGGGTTAACCAGAAAATCTAATTAACTGTATTAGTCAGTCAAACAACAGAATAGATAGTAGTTCTTATGTTATATAGTGAAAATAACAACCTAAGCGCTAAAATTACTTCAGCTCAGGTGGTCAAATTATTTTGGTTTTAATACCACAGAGTCCACAGTCAGCACAGGAGGTGCACTTCCTTCAGCAAGAAAATCACAGACACAAGATATGTTCTGCTCAAGAATTAAGCTAACACTAAGTTCCCAAAGAGAGCTTCATGAGCTCTTAGGCAGCGCGACCAGGCAGAGAACAAAGTTTTTGTCTCAATTTCTTCCTCCTTACTCCCCATCTACAAATCATCATGGGCCCAGGCTAACTGAAGTCAAGAAGCCAAATTTAATAATGAATCTTCTCTTTCTTTCTCTCTTCTTGGAACACCGCACCCTGATATATCTGTGTTGTTATCCATAGGAACACAAGAAGATCCACTTCTACAAGAAAGGGTTCTATACCCCTATCTCCGCTCTCTACCACCAAACAATGCTCATCTGGGCAGGGTTTGATCTGGTGATGTCCCACCAACTCATGGAGTAAACTACATACCATGTACCAATAGACGTGTGTTATCAGCTGAACATTTAAATTAATTTTCGCGGTAAAGAGGGCCTTGAGAACTCACAATTCCTTAATATGTAGCAATAATTCCAACAGTATGTATATTGCAAAAATGGGATCAGGCCAATGGGGGTACACAAAGCTCCTTGGGGCACCTGGGATATACCCTATATGCACTGCCTGTCCCGCTTAGAGGCCTCTGTATATGGACAGAGTACAAGGAAGAGATAAGAGAGAAAAGAAATGTGTCCTAACAGGCTTGTAGTGCAACTGAAGAGACAAAATCTACATGAAATTTAAAAGCTTTAACAACCTTACAAAGTAACATGAGGGTGCAAATGGATGAGTTAGAAGGCCTTTTCCCTCCTGGTTTCTAAGACTCTTCCAAAAGTCTCATCTGCCATAAGCTTTCCTTGAAATTTTGATTTAGAGACAGAAGACTTGACTTGAACAAAAGAAACAGCTTGGAAGAATTTGGACACATTTCCTTCCTTCCCGCCCCCCCTCTCTGTTCCAGTCCCCAGGACTTGGGCCTTTTGAAGGATGTTTGGATGTGGTCTCTATACAATCTTTTAACTCTCATTTTTATTAACGTATCAAGATACTCAATAGTTAGCTTTATTCTTTTCGATGTAAGGGTGAACAGTGATTCCAGACCTTAGTTTTTTCTGGTGGCTTGTTTACATTGCTCCGGCCTATGACTTCAAAAAAGCAGGTCATCCTGAAATCCTGGAACCCTGGACCTAGAGTCAGAGGACACGCATTCCAATTCCACTTCTAATGCTTAATCGCCTTGAGGAAGTTGAACGCTCCCCTTGAGCCTCAGTGTCATCTATAAAATGGGGAATTGTTTCAGCAGAGAACAAATCAAAAAGCATTTGTAGGAGAGCATACGACACAGCAGTGTTCAATATATTTGGTTCATGTGAGTATTCATGCCAAGTGTTCTCTGCTTTGGAGTTTCTCAGAACAAGATCAGATCCATTCATTTATTCAGTTAACCAACAATTTGTTGCGCACCTAATATCTGTCACACTCTCCACTAAGCATCTGTAAGAACCACTAGCACTATCAGCATCCCATCACTACTGGACAGTTTCTATGTTCAAATTACCTCTCTTCTAGTATCTTTCCTTCTGAAAGATAGTTAAGAATGTATGTCACGTTTGCTTGTTAAAATTATATCTATCTGCAACATTTTGGAATGAAGCCCATCCCTCCCTGGGCTTCATTATACTTCACAATTCGCACAGTTGGTGTTTTGTTAAGACACATTAATCAGCACAGTCTCCAAGAAATTCTCTCTTGGGTTTGACAGAAGAGAATTAAAATATATCTGGACTTTATCAAGCCTGGTGTTCCGGCTGCCATGGGAGAATGGAGCTGGTAAAGCTAAATTAAATTATTAATAATGGAAGTTTTCAATAATCAAAGAAAGGTGGTACTGAACAACTCACAATGACAATGACTACGCACGTATCCTGCACACCAGGACCCATCTGATGTTTATTCTGCAATCTAGGTGTGCCCCTCCTCATTCTACCACCACTGGATACCAAAAATATAACAAGCAAATATCTGAATAATAATAATTCCTGCTCAGTGGAGTCCCTAGTTATAAATGAATAAAGGCAAGACTAGCTTCTTTAAAGCTTGGATACATAGAGCACCTTTCTACTGAACAATTAATTACCCCAAGCGGTGTGACTTGGTGCAAGTTTTATTGGTTACAAATGGGCAATAACGCAGTTATTTGAAGCATCACTTTACACTATTAATTCCAGGGAAATCACATGCTGATTATTAAACTGGAAATATTATTAAAATAGAAAAGCCAAAGCTGTTCAGACCCCAGGCGAGCTAATTAACGTAAATACCAGCATAGAGCAAGAGTCTGAAAACATATTTTCAGTGCAACTACTGGCAAAAATTATTGATTATATAAAATTAATTCTGTATATCCTTAGGGGCCTCTATTTTCCCTCGTCTATATTACTATAGAAAGAAAGTGAGTGCCCTCAAAAATAATGAAGAAAAGTGTAGAAAATAACATGATTTTCAACTCTCTTCCAACACTCATCTTCTCCATGTGATTGCTGTGGGAGTACAATTTCTGTGCCATACACCCATTACCCTGTCTACAGGGCTTCCAATAATCCACAAGAAAGGTAACTGCTTCCAGCCCTGGAAAATACCTTGCTGCCCTGTGAGCTTGTTCCATCCTGAGGAGAGAAGGAAGAAAAAGAGAAAGTGTTCCCTCACTTCACTAATCTCAACAAAGTTCCACCAATAGACACAGAAGAAGTATCTGAGAAGTGGAAAAGATTTGATTCTGTGATCGCAAGAGAGCAAACTCCATTTGACTGATCCTCAGATAAACAAAACCACAGTGGGAATGGCTGAGCCAATGGTTTTTCTATCTTCACACACACATACTTGGTAAACATTCACCCAATTTCCACTGATGAAACACACTGCAGAGAGGCGGCTTCCCCTTGGTGGACTTTGAAAACTTTCAACTTCATAGTTTCAGTTTTTGTTTCACCCTAAAAACGGAGTTATCATAAATATACAGCTTTGAAGGGTAGGACAAGGGATTTCTATCGGGTCAGATGAAGGATATCGCTGGACCTCAGGTGACCAAATGGAATTCGTGTCTGATATTCTTCTACCCAACACTTCAGAATTACACAGCCATTCAGCTTTCCAGGGATGTTCAAGGATACATTGGAAGCAGGGTCTCTGAAAAGCAGAGGCACGTGACCTAACCTGGCACCAGTGCGTTAGAGTGCGCCTCTCCTGCCCCCTTCTAACCACGCGTCCCTATGGGGCTAGGAGCCTATAAGGTTTGGCAACATACCCACCTTCTAGACCATTCTTCAGATACCCAGAACCCTGGAATTCCCGGCTTCAAAGGGTCGAAAGCCAGCTTCCAGGCACCGTGTGGGTCTTTACCCTCCTAAGGGCAGACTGCTTCACGGCCAGTGTGCGTAACCCCAGGCCTGAAAAGTGACTGTGGGCAGTTGTTGGACTGTAGGCTGGGTGTCGATGAGCAGACTGTTTGTCTACACGCGTTCCTTCAAGACTCATTCCGTTGCACAGCGGAGAAAGGGCAGAAAGAGCAGGGATAAGGCTATGAGATGGGAGGGCTTCCTGTTCTGAGCTCACAAATGTTATGGGTGGCCTGGAATAAGATAAATGACCAACTCAAACCAGCGCTGTTCAGTGATGCCAGAAAACATCTGCCCTCTCTCTCCTACACTCGTGGTCACCAGGCCACCGATGAGTATGAAATAGGATACCAGGCCAAGAGGCAAAGCCAAGGCTGTCCTGCAAACTGGGGCACAAAGTCATCCTAACTGCACCCAACTGCAGGCAGTGGCTTCCCTTATAATGACCCCTCATCAGCTCTGTGCCCAGAGTTCCATAAGTAAATGCCATCCGTTGGCATCCAGCATTTTTCTTTCCCATCGGGTTCTTTTCTGCTCATTAGAGAGTGTTTATGCTTCGTGTACCCAAGAAGTAAATAAAACTTCATTCTTGTCATATACAACAGACTTTGGGTATATAACAGAAAGCATCATATGTACTTGCAGCTTCTGTTGTTTATTGGCAAAGCTATCCAGTCTGTTCAATCTGTAGGATGGCATCCTAATAAAAGGCATAAAAAATAAAAGGGAAACCTAAGAAACCAGAGAACCGTCAGAAATCTACAGACATACCAAATCACGTTGGATACCGGGGCTCCCACATGAGGTAGAAAATCAAAGCCAAATAGCAAACAGAAGTTTAAAAGAAAACATTGTGATGTCCTTTCTGGATGCAAGCCTGCACAGGGCCCCAGGAATGCAGGATTTAATCAGGACCAGTAAGTGTTTTCCAGAAGCTCACACCCTAGAGGAGGGAGTTTCTGGTAAGGCCTAAGGCCACATCCTTGGCACCTGATTCATGTGTCTCCCCTGCTGATTCTTCACGAATTCCAGGAGCCTGATTTCATCTCACAGCTGTTACACAACACACACACACACACACACACACACACACACACACACACACACACTTTCTTCCCACAGTACTTCCCGTCAGTCCTACCTCCTGCCATTTACTGACACCAGTTCTTAAACATGACCACACATTATAGTTACCCCGGGAGCTTCTCTAACATACAGATTCCCAAGCAGCACCCCACGGAGACTGAATCAGCAGATCTGGAGTGAGGCCAGGACATTTCTACCCTTAGAAAACAATCCGGAGGACTATGAGCACTCAATATTACAAGCCCTGGAGAAACTCAGCTAGAGTAACACAGGCAGGCCAGCAGGCTGCCCAACCAGGAGGCAGCCACATCCTCCTGCTCTGCTCTTACCCAGTCTGCTCCTACTCTGGGGTCTTCCCAGAAGGAACTGAAGAGGCCAGGCCCAACCCCCTGGCATGAGGGACCACACCAAGAGCCGTCCTTTCCTGCTGTGGCCACGCTCCAACAGACTGCCAATTCCAGCACATTCTGGATGACTTCTGTATGTGTTCCCTATTTGAGCTTTATTCATAAATCAAAGTAAACACATGCAGCAAGTTCATGAAAACTTTACAATGAGCTATTTTTTTACTGAGAGAGTCTGTAATCCCTAATCCAATGATAAAACGGTTCTTGTGAATTCCATTTTGACCCATTTCTTTCCCTTCTCTCCCTCTTCCTACCCATCCCACACACACCCACACTGTATTCTGTGGGGTTTTTGTTAAACTAATGACTTTCAATGCACAGAGGCCCAACCCTTCCAGGAGAACACATCAACATCTCCAGGAAACCATGTAATTTTTCTATTTGTGAAAATGAGTCAAATGTTTTCAAAGGATAAGAACGCTGCTAGCTTCATCTTTGATTCATTCAGAATATTGATGGGAAGAAATTACAGTTATCTATCAAATTGAATTTTGTGTTTTACAGAGAGCCCAGTGTAATCAGAAAGAAGGCTAAATTTTAAGTCAAATTAGTCAGGTACAAAGTCCTTCTCAACAGTGGAAGGGCCGAGCACAGGAACTCAGTCCTGCTGTTACCATCACGGACCAGCCCAAAGACAGGGCGGCCGTGCAGAGAGCAGAGGAGAGGCAAAGAGCTGTCCCCCCTGCACCCCCCACCCCCAGCACAAGGCACAGTTCGGTGTTACCCAGGTGGGGACAGTAATCCCTGCACGGAACCGTGCCTCTCCTGGGGGCCTGGCTGCCTGTCTCTGGGGATGTTCCACAGATCTCAGGGATGGACTGTACAAGAGAGCCCTCTGATCCTGACAGCCAAATATCTCAACACGAAGCGAGGGAGAAGGTCAAAGCAGAGCATAGGATCTTAGCTGCCACCGAACATGCTGACACGCTTTTCAGGGTAAAACTAAAAATAAAAAGACCAGACCCTAAAGGGGAAAATGAACCCACTTCCCAAATGCATACTAAGCTGAAGAAACACTGCTCGATATATTTGATTAACTTATGCCCCGTTTCTCTTGCCTTACTGTTCTTTTAACTAAGCTTCAGATAATTTTCCTAAGGTCATTTAAAAGTGAGACTAAATGCTCACCCTCCATAAATCCTGACTTCCATAAATCATAAGACAAAAGCTATGCATAATTCCATTTGTGTAAACATAAATTTGTCATGAAATAACTTAAAGTTTGAGAAAAAATGTGCACAGAAACATTCCCATTGGTCCGTTTGGGATGGTCCAAGATTTCTGTTCCTGTCACTTCACTTTTTTCTACTATAAACATTTGTCACTTGTATGCTTTTCAAGCTTAAAAAAAGGAGGTTAAAATTAGGAAAGTTATTTACCAATGGAATTTATCAGCATCAGACATTATAATTAATTATCTCAAAACTCTAGGAACAAATGGCTAACATGAGAATTCTGATCTCATCACTTCTTTGGCTGTGTTATCCACCACTGCCAAAGTTGTCCTAAGCAGCCCCCCACCACCACCCACTAGTAGAGTGGAAGTATTTCCCTACCACCTGATTTTGAAACGTAGGAACAGAATGAGCACAAATGACAGCTTCCTCACTCTCCTGAAATAGCCACTGATTCCACAAACTACCGCTGGTTGTTCAAGACAAAGACCCTCAAAGATAAATAAGGATGTCTCCTATCAGTGAATTGAAAAATACATTCATTTTTAAAAATGACTCAGTGTCACAATTGACATTTCAATTGTATAGTTCTTGCTTCCACGTTTAATGGAGGCCATAAGACGAGGCAGATACGAAATGTTCTCTACGGCAACTTAAATTGGCTCTATTCATCACCCTCTGACTTCAAGACAATGCTTAAATAAAATTAAATAAATAAATAAATGTTGGGTTTAGCATTTTACAAAAGCTTCTTTTTTTAAGATTTTGTTTATTTATTTGAGAGAGAGAGAGCACGAGCAGGGGGAGCAGCAGAGGGAGAGGGAGAAGCAGACTCCCCCGCTGAGCAGGGAGCCCGATCCCAGCACCCTGGGATCAGGACCTGAGCCGAAGGCAGATGCTTAACCAACTGAGCCACTTAGGCGTCCCCACACCTTCATCTTTCTTTCATTTAGGAAAATTCCAAAGTATATTCTCAAATATACTTCTGACTTCCAACAAATAGCTTCAGTGCCCCCTGCACAAAGATTTTAAGTGAAATTCCATATTACATGTCAGAGGTCATGGCACATAGTCTCTTTCTGCCCTCCAAGCTTACAGCAGCACCCCTGCGGCCATGCTCCTGACCCTGTCCCTAGCAGCCTGCTCCCTCAACTCTCCCCACAATTTCCTGCATCTTCAGCCTCTGCCTTCCCTCCTACACAACAAAGACCACTGCCTCTGTTGGAAAGAGATCATTTATTGATGCTGCTTCTCCCAGAGTTCTTTCTTTTATTGCCAAACTACTTGAAAGAATCATTAACTTTCCTAGAATCCATTTCCTCTTCCTGTTTTCTTCCTGAGCCCCTGAAAATAGGCTTCTGCCCTCACCGAGCCTACACAACCATTCTCACTAAAGGCCACAAGGGACCCAGTCACCACCACCCAGGTCTCTGCTCTGAATTTATCCTGCTTGGAATCCCAAACAAAGGGTGAGTCCTCCTTAACCTCTCCTATCTCTTCCTCACCACAACCCTCCTGCCCTATCACCTACTCAGTCTCACTCAGCAGATCTAACCTTCAGTCCTTCCTCCTGCAGATTCTCTCTTAGCAACTGCATGCATCCCACATCCCCAGCAATCCTATCTGTGAGAGGACTTCCAGCTTAGAACATCCAACCCAGCCCGTATCCTATTACTGCGTCACTAGCCCCTCTCAACTGCCTACTATTGGGTATTCTCATATACAGAGAGCCAGAAGATAGTCTGATATGTAGAACAGGATGAGCTTTATATACCAACAGTTGTTGGGCCATAGGTAAATGGAGTAGCACGAGTCCCAACGAGTAATAATTATAGTGCTTACTTCATGGATTTGCTAGTGAAGATTCAGTAACATAAATGTAAAAAAATACAGCTCATTTATATCGATTCAACAAACGTAAGGGGTACTTACTATGTGTGAGGAAAGCCTGTAACACAGCACTTTACAAATAATAACCCATTTAATCTTCACAAGGACTCTGTGAGTCAAGTACTACTGTTATTTCCATTTCACAGATGAGAAAACTGAGGCCCACCCAACTTAGGTAACTTCCCCAGGTCACACAGCTAGTAAGTGTCAAAGCCTGACTCCAGCCCAGGCAGTCCAGCTCCAAAGTTCATACTCTGGACTGCTACACAAAGCTGCCTCTCATCACCCTGCCCTCCTGCCTCTTGACGTGCTCTTGAAATCCAGTAACCGTAATTAAATCAAAAACCCAGAACGCAGGAGCACCTTACACTTCAAGGCTCTTTCCTGAACTCCTTGTGGATGAACAACACCCCCCTAAAAACTGCAACCTCATCGTCAGCTTTACTTCCTCTCTCCTCCGCAGGGCCCGCTCTTGCCAAGTCCTGCTGTACCCGCCTTGGGGGCAGCGGTCCTGTTCCCACTTCCGGAGCTTCAGCCCCAGCCTATCCCGCCACCACCTACGTTACTTACTCTTAAAAGAAAGAAAAAGAAAGCCCTTTCTGTACAATACTGCGATGACTGAAATGTGAATAAAGGCTGCAGACCAGGGAACAGTTGTGCATCAGTATAAATTTCCTGATTTCAATAATGATACTGAAGTGTTAAATATACATATATATAACTATGAAATAGTTATGACTAATGAAAGTCATTGTTTTTAGGGAATACACACTAAAATGTTTTACAGGGAAAGAGGTATGATGTGTGCAACTTATTCTTAAATGGCTTAGAGAAAAACTCTTAGTATGTGTATGTGGTAGAGAATGAGAGAATGATAAAGCAAATGTGGCAAAAGGTCAACAACTGATAAATCTGGTCAAAGGATATTCTGAAGCTCTTTGACTATTTTGCAACTTCTCTCTACGTTTAAAATTATTTCTAAAGAGAAATTTAAAAAAAAAAGCGGGGGGCAGAACCAGTCTCCTTGCTGCCCCTAGGACACATAGGTCTGACCACCACCCTCTCCTGCCACTCCATTCCCCAAGGCCCCTCACCAAAGTGGGAAAGGCTCACCAGGCACACAAGTAAAGTTCACAGGACTCGGCTGACTTGCAAAGTAGCCCCTGCTTCTACTCCAATCTCCCAGCACCCTTCCCAAGGACATGCACAAGCTGCCTCCTCCCCATACTTGGGTTCTCCAAGCCCCCGACCCCACCCTAGCCCAGCCCTGGCATTCTCCTGCTTGCAGACCTGTGAAGTGGCCACCTGCTTTGCCTGGACTACAGCCCCCTTTCTTCCTCAAGACAAACATCGAAGTCCCATCCTTCCCATGAAGCCAAATTTGAATCCTCTTTCTTTCAGAATGGCTTCTGAGATCCACCCGGCTGGGATTGGTTCATCTTACCCTGCCCTCCCAAAGCAGGTGTTTATCACTGTGGATAGCCTACCTCCCCTCAGCCCTGCATGAGAAATCTTATCTATGTCTTTTATCCAGGAGACGAGGCCTTTGCAGAGGCTGATAATAATGTCGTTTTCACCCTTATAGCCTCCTGCACCCCGTCATACATAGTTCTGCAGAGATGGTGTGTTTCAGAATTCAAAAAATTTGTGCAGCTGGGGTTGATCGGGACCTGCAGCAGCAGCTATGAAGTCTCAAGGGGAAGACAGCGGCTCTGGCGGTGAGAACTGAACAAGGCAAGTTTTTGCGGGGCATGTCCCCACTCTCCACAACGCCCACCTCCGAGGAAAGGCCTTCCCGTGCTCAGTAACACTCCCCAAGCTAGTGCGTGTGGAGCTTCCCTTGCGGCTTCGCTCAGGAGCCTCAGTGTGGGAACGACTGCTTTCAGAACTTTGCCTTTCAATTTTTTTTTAAGAAAAAGATGAAATCAAGCCTTTTGAGAAAACTTACCTGAAAGAGTATTATGTAATTCCTTAGAAAGTTCTAGGTAAAAGGCCAAACAAGGACGTTCACGGAAGAAGGGACCCTGAATTCCATTTGCCTTTCAAGTCGTCTTTCACCTAATGTCACCCTCCCTCTGCATCTTGTCCCTCTCTTTCTGCTGGCGCACATAGATCTGGACAGATAAGGGCTCTGATCCACCTGTCTCTTCCACCTACTGAGAGGACTGAGGCTCAAGGGGGGTGAAGGGACTTGCCAAAGGTTATGGCACCCTAAAGTGGCTCCAAGTTTGTTAGCAGATCTGTAATGTTCCACAAATGGAGCTCAGGGCCAAAGTCTGAGATCTGGGAGTTGGGCACATAGTTACTGCCAGAAAAGTCAATGGCATTCTTACAAGAGAATAGGAGGAAAATACAAGACCAAAGTTAGGAGCTTAGGAAAACCTGCATTTAGGGGGCGCAGCAAGTCATCCTGGGGTCCCGAATGTGGCCTTTCCAATAAAACTCCAGGGGATTACTTCCTAAAGCTCTTCCTATTGAGAGGAACATGAACATTCATCACTCTTGAGTCAGACCTAAATAAAAGACCCATTCTTTTCGTCTTTCATTCATTCAGCAAGTATTGGTTGAATGTCTAACATATATCAGAAACTACTCTAGGTGTGGAGGGAACATTAGTGTGCCAAACTAAGTCCCTGTGTGCGAGAATTTACTAGAACTAGACACTGCTTTTATAATCTTGTGGTATCTGAAAGCTCAGACTTCCTAGAGCAAACTGTTTATTCCCCATGAACTTCATTTCCCTCATCTGTTAAATGGGAATATCAAAAAATCTCATCATCCACATCCCATAAGATTGCAGTGTGAATGGGTGAAATATCACCTATAATGGGCCCAGCAGAGAGCTTCACATTCATCGAGAAGAGGCAATATGTGATTATGATTACACAGTACCCTAAAACCAGAGTCACCATTCACTTATCCCTCAGAACGAAACCTGGATAATCCTGTCACCATATCCTAAATCTATCTAGTCATTCAGAATCAGCCCTCATGATTTTTGTTATTTCTGCATTCAGCTCTGTAATAGACTCAACACTTTTATCCTAACTTCAAGCAATAATGGTATGTAGAACCACAGGCTTCATATGCAAGTTTTATATCTTTACTATACACATTAAGTTCATAAGTAATTACTAAAATTTAAAAGGTCCATTCATGTGATAGAGCACCTAAAATTAACTCAGATATCACTGGAAGTATGCTGGGTCTACTTTGGGCAACACTTGTCCATATGCTCAACTTTGCAGAGCTGATGTCAATATCTAAATTTGGTTTATTTAAATGAAACACATTTTGCAGAGCCCCAAAGTCTGCCATCCTCTCAGTCTCCTCCCCACTGCTACTCTCCTAAGGCAGCCCCTCAGCATCTCTGCCCAGCACGACTGCCACAGGCCCTCAGCTTCTGCCCTTGAAACCAGATCACGTTTCGCCAAGGAATTCCCGTGTCCGTCGGAATAAATGCACAGAACTTACTGTGCTCTGGAAAAGCCCTGCATGATCTGGCCTCTGCTTGTCTCCGCAGCACATTCCCTCCCACTCTCCTCACGGCAAGCGTGGTTGCAGCCACACTGAGTATGATCCAGACGCCCTGTGCATCAGCCACTCCTCTGCTCACAGCACTTTTTCCAGATCCTCACAGCTTGCTCCCTTACTTCAGAGGCCGTCCCTGAACACCCACTCACTCCTTCATCACTATCTTTGTACCCACCTTGCTTTATTTTCTCCGCAACACTTATCACTAACAAACATCAAATGAGGTATTCGTGCATTTGTTTACTGTCAAACCCCAGTAGGTTTTAAGCCTCAGGAGGGCCTGCATTTTGCAAACACTGTACGACTCCTACATGAGTAATGCCTGAAATAGCATGGAAGCCACTCAACAAATATCTGTTGACTGAAGGTGTGAGTGGACGACAACGGGTAGATAATGAGTATTCTCTCTAACATGTTCATCTGCAGTTTCTCCAGGACTTGAAGAGTGCAAAGTAAGAAATGGAAGCCTGGAGTTTAGGAAAGAGGAAAGCAAAAAAGAAAAACATGTGAAAGCAAGACTAAAAACACAGAGACCGACCCACCAAAGTCCTCCAAATGCTACTATCGGAGTATTAGCCCCCAAATGCAGAAATTGGTTGGAGGATACAGGTCAGGATATGGATAGAATTGGAAAAGAACTAATTCAATTACGCAAAAATCTGCGGTGCTTGATTTAGTTTAAGAAAAGGGAGGGGGACTGTAGAAGTAAATAAATAAAGTAAAAATTTTATTTTAGCCTTAATGACAAACCATCCCTTTATTAAACTTTAAAAACAAGTGGTGGGGTCACTAGGTAGAATTTGGGGATTTTCTCGGCCTCGTCTGTAGAAGTGCTAATGAACAGTAAAACTGCCAAAACAGAGGTTGCTAAAATTAAGAAAAAGAATGAAATAACATCTAGTAAACTTAGGCCCCAGTTCACAGCCTCCCTGTATCTACACCATTTGACCCATACCTTTCCTTCACTCTGACTCTGAGTCCTACTGTGACTTGCTTTGGCCAGTGGGATGTTACCAAACATAACACAAATAGAGTGTTGATAGGCACATGTGTGTTGCCAACATACCCACCTGCATGACTGGGCCGGCTGACTTTTGGACCCCAGTCACCGCACTGGGAACGTGCCTAGACTAGTCTGCTGGAGGGATGAGAGCACCAGTGAGATGCGTACAGAGTGGTGTGAGTTTTCCCAATCAAGGACATTTTAGATGGCCAGCTCACCACTAATGCATGAGTAAGGCCAGCTAAATAATCAGAATCTGGGCTAGATAAGCAGAATTTCCCTGGCTAAAGAGTAGACCCATGAAAATAATAAACTGTTGCCATTTTAAGACACTATGATTTGGAGTACTTTGTTACACTGCCATAGCTAACTGATACAACTTGGGATAATTACCCTCCAAATAACCAAGAGATTAAAAGTGGAGTTTGAGAGGAGTCTCCCTAAATTTAAATTCAAAGTCACAATTTTAAAATATTTTCTCCACAAGCCAAAAGATTTAAAATAACAAGTTACCTGAGAAAAAGAAGGCTTAATTTTCCAGTTAAACTTTTTAAAGTCATTCGAAAACAATAGAATTATGGGGAAATACGTTCAATATAATTGCAACTTGAAGCTGAACTACTGGCATCCCCTTAAATTATAAACACGGGGTAATCTTTTACAAGTATAAATATGTTACACCCAGTAGGCTGTTGGTTTTGTGGGCTCCAATAAAAACAAAATGGAACCGCATATGTTTGCTTCATCCTTCAGTAGTTCTTCCCTAGCCTCATCACAGGGGACTTGTGATTTCCACAGCACTGGAGCCTACTTTCATTAAAGGAAACTATTCCTTCTTTCATCTTTAAAAAATTAACCATGTTCTTATCCATGTACCAAATTCACTTAAAGAACTGTAGCTAAAATACACCAATGATAATTTGCTTCTATTCCGACTTCTGTACTGACATAAGCACTACCTTTTTCCCCTTCCAGGTTATTCATCTTTCTTCCCTATTTCGCAGGAGGTCCGCACCAGACCATCAGGTGTCACAATACAGAAGTGAATAACAAAGCAGACACCCAAAGAACACACCGGGTGTTTGAAAACGTTTACTCACCCAAACTCCTTCTCACTCACAGCCTCATACCCAACCCAGGTGAACTTTTAGTTCATGCCAAATCCATTTTAAAGTCTGTTCCATAAAAATACACATCTTTGTATGAGAATAAACCGGCCACGTTGAGAATATTATTAAAGATACAGTACTAAGTCCTCCCCTGTGCTTAGTCTCATGTGCTCCTCCAATGTTGTGTCTTAGTTTGTTCCAGAATACCACAGACAAAATACCATAGACTGGGAGGCTTATACCCAACAGAAATTGATTGCTCACAGTGCTGGAGGCTGCAAATCTGAGATCAGGGTGCCAGAATGGTCAGGGGAGGGCCCCCTTCCAGGCTGCAGACTTATCTTTGTATCCTCAAATAGGAGCAGGGCCTGGAGAGCTCTACGGGGCCTCTCCTGTGAGGGCATTAACTCCATTCATTAGGGCTTTGCTTCATGGCCTAATCACTGCAAAGGTCCCAACCCCTAATACGACCATAATACTGGCCATCAGGATTCCAACATAGGAATTTGGGGGGGATCCAAACATTCAGCCCAGAGCATGTGGTAAGCGGAGCATGGATTCTTGTCTCCCTTTCACAGGCAAGGAAACAGACTGGGGCGGCAATGTGACTTCCTGAGGTTTCTCTCTTGTAAAGTGACTAACTTAGAATTCAAACCCAAGTTCAGTGTCCGTTCCTATGCGGTATGATCTGGAATAATACAAGGCAGGAAAATTCAAACATTTCTTTCCTGACAAGATAAAGATCAGAGTTGTGTGTAAGATAAAAGGTAAAGAGCAGGTAAGTACAGGTGGGAGGAGACAACAGGAGCATTTACATTTTCACTGGACTGTTGTATAAGAAAAGCAGTCACTAATTGGAAACATTTCTAGAATACTCTACAGAACACAACAGAAAGCTACGTAATTTTACATTATGTTATGTACTGTCAACAGCAGAGCAACAAAGAACAAAGTGAGGATTACCTTACAGTTCCGCTTGGCAATTACATTTTCACCTCCTGTTCGTGTTCTAAATGTACTATTGAGGGTTGTTCGTTCTTTATCCAACATAGGCTACTGCAGTTAATTCTTGTGTATCCAAAATACATTTAGGAGAGGCAGTACTGCAGGTAATTGAATATGCAGGTTAACAGAGACTACTAAACATAGTAACATCTCATTTATTTCAGACTCTGCCCAAAACTTTAATGCTCTAAAAGAGGGTTTAGCAACCTTTTTTCTGTAAAAGGTCAGATTGTGAATAGTCGAGCCTCGCAGGCCATATAGTCCCTGTGGCAACTACCAAACTCTACCCCTGTGGTGCAAAAGCAGCAGAAGGCAATACATAAACTAATGAGTGTGGCTGGTTCCAATAAACCTTTATTTATAAAAACCAATTTGGCCCACAGGCAGTACTTTACCAATCCCTGCTCTAAAGCATAACACTCTCCTAAAAGGAAAAAAATGAACTCACATTCTTATTTACTCTCAGGGGAGGACTAACACCCTGAGTGAGTGCCCATGTCTCATGTTATACACAACTTTTAGAAATTGGGCTATTTTCTTGCTTATAATCCACAAGAAAAGAGAACCAGGAATTTCAAAGCAGGGATGCCAGCAGAGGCTAGTAGAGGGAAGGCCAAAAGCTTTTAGAACAGAGAGAGGACTGAAACAGCGGAGCCACCTGGACCAGCTAGTTTAGGGGCAAAATGCTTTCCCTAAAGCCCTTAATATCATCTTAATCATTTCAACATCCCCTGACTCACTATCACTTACTTATAGCAAAGTTCCATTTCTGATGGTCATAATGATGATTCTGAATCCTAATGATCACTCTGGATCACCAAAGGAAAAAAAATCCCATTTAATCTCTTTAAGACAGAAGAAACACAGAGACATATAGGATCCATTAAGACCCATCAAAAGTGGCTATTAGAAGTTTCGAAAATGCCTGAATAAACTTGTTATCTAGAATATTTATTTTATGAAATAATCAATTCCCCCAGATAATAATAGGAAGACAAATATTTACAAAGCACTTACTACAAGTCATGCATCATTCCAATGGTTTTACACATATTAATTTATTTAATATACACAATAACCCAACCAGGTGGGTACTATTACTACCCCATCTTTCAGATAAAGAAACTGAGGTACCGGGAGATTAACACAAGTAACATGGCTACAAAATCGCAGAGAGGAGATCTGAACCCAGGCAGTCTGGCTCCAGATACCGTTTCTTTTTCAATTACTACATGATGCCAAGGCATTACCTTATAACCATAGAGGGCTGCCTTATTTCAAAGACCATGAACATGATAAGATACCTGTAAAGCCTCTACTAAATACAATATGATCTTCAGAAGCTAACGATTGAGACATGTCCGTGTTTTTTCAATGCCTCGGGGTAAAAACGCTTCTATTCTTTTTGTCCGGTTCCACCAAAATAAAAAGAGTGTCTAGACATTAGATGGAGGAGACTGTGTTCTTCTTTCAATGTTGCATTTAAAATTGTTTTTGGAATGAGCCAGAACAATAAACAAGTAAATGGAATTATGGGAAAATTCTTTTTAGGGACTCCTAGTTCAATCAGATAAATATGAGGATGCGAAATAATTTAGTCTTTCTCTTTCTTAGGTCAGGATGTGAAGATTAAAACAGATTTTTACTTGTCATCTTTATTTCTTAAATAGCTAAATTGTAAATTTGTTTTATATGGAAGGAAAGTCATTTGGTTGTTAAAATAACTGAGGTTACTACTGGCTTATCACCCAACAAAAATATTTGACCCTAATATATCCAGAGTAAAGGACTAAAATCGGTTTATGATGTTTCATTAAAAGAAAAATCTGTTTATGGAGAGATTTTTTTTTTCAATAGCAATGACCTAAAAAATATTTCTGGTTACTAAATGGGCATCTGTGTTCTTTTTTTACTTGTGCCATGAATATTTTTGCTAATTTCTGGAAGTTCAGAGTGGAGAGAAATCCTTTAGCTTCTAGAAAACAGAGAGTCCACAAACCAAGCTTCTGTTAGTTCCACCATTTGCTCAACAAAATGCAACAAATGGTTCTCCAAATCTATGCGCTCTCTTCACAGCCCTTTTGCCCAATAACAAGTTAACACTGTACAACTTATAAAATACTCAATGAACTGGAAGAGTGAAAAAGTTGTGATCAGGCATTTTCTCCTTGTTGCCAGTTTTTCATTTTCTTCCCACAGTTTTCTAAAACTATGAAGCAAGGGATTCAAATACCTGACCCCGAAGAGGATGGGTTAAGTGTGTGATGAAAACCTCCCATTACCCCTTTTTTCACTATATGACATAAAGATTAAATCAACAATCTTTGTAATCATAATTTTCATAAAATGATGTTTTAATAGTCTTTAATAGTCTGTGAACCTAAGAGATTAAGAATTTAAAAGTAAAATCATAATCCTATTTTCTTCTAGATGGCAATGATCATATTTTTTTTTAATTTAACTTTTGGTTAATGGTTACAAGGCTAAGATTCTACGTGGACATTATTAGAAAAAAGAAAGAAAAGCAAACAGAGGGAAGAGAAGAAAAAGAATAAACAAGAAACAAGAAAGAAGAAAGAAGATAATATGGTAGAAATCAGTTCGCTGATCACCCTACCAACTTTCTATTTTCTGCAGACAGAAATAAGAATGCACATCCTGGGTAGGTGAGGCCATGTGACCAAAGTCTGGCCACAACAATGTGAGCAATCCACTGTGTGTCTTCCCCTCTGTCACAGCACAGGGACCTGGTGGTGATGAGGTATTGAGAGCCGGGCTCCAAGAACACCACTCGAGAGAGAACAATGTGCCCATCAAGAAGATCCATTTTACTAAATTGGTACAGCTACCATGAAAACCAGTATGGAGGTTCCCCAAAAAGTTAAAAACAGAGCTACCATATGATCCTGCAATTCCACTTCTGGGGATATCCCCAAAAGAAATAAAAGCAGGACACAGAAGAAACATCTGTGCTCCCATGTTCATAGCAGCATTACTCCTAATAGCCAAGACATGGAAACAACCTATGCATCCCGGATGGATGAATGGATAAAGAATGGGATATGTAAATATACTTACTGGAATATTACTCATCCATAAAAAAGAAGGAAATCTTGCCTTTAGTGACAACATAGATGAACTTGAGGGCAGATAGAGAAAGACAAATACTGTATGGTCCCATTTATGTGTGGAATCCACAAATGCTCAACTCATAGAAATAGAGTAGAATGGTGGTTGCCAGGGGCCAGGGGGTGAGGGAAAAGGAAAGATACTGGTCAAAGAGTACAAACTAACAGTTATAACATGAATAAGTTACAGGGATCTAAAGTATACCATAGTGATTATACTTAATAACATTGTACTACATTCTTGAGATTTGCTAAGAGCATAAATCTTAAGTGTTCTCACCACAAAAAAAAAAAACCTAATTATGTCACATGATACAAGTGCATCATTTTGCAACCTATTAAGTGTATCAAATCAATAGGTTGTACAGCTTAAAGTTATACAGTATCGTATGTCACTTTTATCTCAATAAAGCTGGGAGGATATGAGAAGTTAAAAAACATTCTTTCGTTACTATTTACATTATTAAAGAGTACTCTTATCCAATCACCAAAGGCACAAGAAAGTCAGGACAATGATCCCAGTTAACAGCTTGCAAACTCTCCTACAAATGAAATTCCTTCGTTTCTAGGAAGTTCCCTCATGAAATGCTGGGCGGAGTTCGTGGGATAAAGGTGGGAGAGGATCCATTCCATTCCTATTTGTACCACTTACTGTGTTCCCTGTTCAATCTCATCTAAAGAGAAACAAGGGTTCTACAGGCTGTCGAAGTGCTTCAAACTAACCAATATTAACTGCTGGGAAATAATTACACGCATCACAACAGAGAGCTCAAGAGGCCGAAGTGTAGGACACAGCTGTGGACAATAACTCAAAAAGCAAGATGACCATCCAAAGTAGAACTATATAAAAATTTGGCGTTTCAAACTACCCACTGACCTTTCTGAACTGTTCAGAAAGTCATTCTGACCATTCATTGTATTCTTGGGAAAAGCAATACTTTAAAACCTACATAATTATTCCATTACTTCAATTTAGTAAGGCAAGTCAAGACAGGAATAAAAAGTCCAAGAGTATCTGTCAGTCTGAATTTCCTAACTCACTTTTTCCTGTAAGGAAGCTACATCCTCTCACACTTCATCATTAGCAATTCTAAATGTACATGGTGAAGGATGGCTTATCTCACTCCTGGCTTAGTGCTGTATCTAAGTGGAAAGAAAATCACCACACACGCTTAACCAGCAAGAAAACCCATCCTGGGTGAGGGAAGCAGACACAGCTCAGAAAAGTAGTCAAACAAATCAGTAAGAAACGTGTCTGATATTTTCCCTTTTAAAAATTGGTAATTTATACTTTTATTACTATGCTGATAAGAACAGTTATCTTAAGTAACATTCATATAACACTTAGGAGTTTACTAAAGATGGTCTCATATACAATACCACATTACATGTCACAGTAGTATCAATACTCAAGTAACTGACAGATGAGGACTGAGTCGCTAAAAGCCTTTGTAACATTTCAAGATTAAAGAGCAAAGACGTGCTTTGCTTTAAAAAGTATTTCCCCAGTACTGGGAACATGCGCTAAGAAGTGAAGGAGCATCTGTAATACTATCAATGTGTAGATGCATGACACATTGTAATATACAAAGAATTAAAACATACTTTCACAAACACTTTCTCATCATGCTGCTGATACTCACCAGTACAGTAAAATAGCAGGACATACGTCATCACTTTCATTTTACATAGAGACTGAGGCTTGGAAAAATTTAATGACCTGAGCATGAGCTCACTGACTACAAGATTATTTCACTAAGCCATTAGGCCTCTTGAAATTGGAGGGACACAATCTTGCTAGTGACCAATACAATGGAAATTACATCACCAGCACACATTATATTTTTGGAACAATTGCTTTTAGAGTATATGAAATCTCCTCCCCTACCAATGGGTAGTGTTGAGCTCCACAAGAGTGTTGTGCAAATCTAAGGCATTTAACTCTTTGTGGTGTATCTGATGCAGTGGGGGTGGGGGGGGGGGGGGGTGCTTTATTTGTCTTGTTCTGCTTCCTTTAAAACATAATCAAGGTGTAACAGCAACTCTTTGGAAAATGCCAACAGGCAATAATTAAATTCTTGGGCAATATTAAGCAATAAGATTAGTACTATATATACCAATGGAAAAAAAAGTCTTAGAGAAGATCAAGTCATTCCAAAAGCAAAATTCACCAGCTAATGGTGGAAAATGTAATTCAATCAAGAAATTCTTTTTTTTAATTTGGATTTATGCCATTGCTTTAGTAGGTAGTGTTAATAGTTTCCAAATGCCAGTGTGTATTCATGAACACTTTGCAAATCATAATGTAATGCATTCCTTTTTGGATACATCTTTTGTCAAATCCATCTGTCTATGGCAGATATGCAAAGTTTTACAGAACCTTATCTGGAAAAGAATTTCCATGGTCAGACAAAAATGGCTTTAGAAAATAAACAGGAGTGGAGACAAGAAGGAGAGGCTACCATTGTGCTGGAGAGATTTCCTTTCCTCACACTGCCTTGTTCACAGCCCTACGTCCACCGGGCACCTGGCAACACTCTACCCTTGCTTTTCTTAATATCCTGCCCTCTCCCAAGAAGGAGATGTGAGCCTGGCATCTCAAGGAGAACTGAGGAGATTAAAGTCCTCCA
Organism: Callorhinus ursinus; assembly: GCF_003265705.2. Lineage (NCBI taxonomy): Eukaryota > Metazoa > Chordata > Mammalia > Carnivora > Otariidae > Callorhinus > Callorhinus ursinus. Next base: position 15,563,025 of record NW_027397085.1, on the reverse strand, counting down.
GACAGTGCCAACGCAAGATGTAAATACTCCTGGTATACACACAGCACTATTTCCCAGAGCCCTCAACACCTGCTCTAAATACCGTCTGAATTCCAAGCGTGGCTTTTTTAAAGTTTGATAATTAAGCATCCATCATTTTTATTTGATTCATCTTCACAAGAGCCCAAGCACGTTAACATAAAGAATGAAGGCAGGAAAAGGTGGGAGGGACCCTATCACAAGAAGGGGCGCCATTTTGGAAGTCAGAAGCCGGGTCAGCAATTTCCACCCCTACCACTTCTTGGTCTAGATGGGACCCGAACCACCCTGAGGGATGAGATTCCTTTCCTTCCATAGATGCACCACTTTCTTCCGCTAATACAGTCAGTGAGGAATGTAGAACAACGAGCAAATCAACTATTAGTATTAGTGTCTATGGCTACGGAAACTCAAGAAATGAACTCACTATTCTATCTCGATAATGGAACTCAGACCGTGTCTTCATAATGTAAATGTGTTTCTCAAAGAATATATTAAAACTGCTTTTATTGAAAACTGTTTTTATATGCATTTGGTGGATATAAAAAAGGATTCTGGGTTGATGATTTTTCTTGCCTGTTATGAACCTCATCCACTGGTGTGACCTAAGAGCTCAAATTGCAGCAGGTGAAAATATTTTTAACAAAACTTTGCATTTTCAGTGTGATCTAAACATAACATTTTGCAAAAACACAACTAACATTCCTCGCTTACTGGCTAAATCATGTCTGTCATTTAAATAGCTACAACCAAAAATAAACTGCTCTTGAGTATATAAATAATATTTTTATAGGAATTGGCAAGTAATTACTACAGCAATTGGAAGTTTTATTTGCCACAGGAACCCGTGATTTAAAAAAAAAAAACTGTTCAAATGGTTTACGCTCGAGGTTTATACATATGACAAATACCCACATTTGTATCTGTAAGTCTAAAGAGGGAAAAATTAGTCAAAAAGCAAACTAGAAAACAACCCCAAATTATCAATTACCTAGTTTTGTGCTGTATTGAGAAAAAGTATAAAAATTATGGGAAAGGAAGAAAAATTATTTCTAAGTACTAACTTCAGAGGCAAAAGCCCTTTTTTTAAGGGAAGGGTGGGAAAATCAATAATGATTTAAAAGTATAAAGTAAACGGCTTATGCTGACCAGTTGATACTCAGTATTAACTCCATGTTAACTACGGAGTATTAACTCAGTATTAACTACAGTGTATGCTATAAAAAGTAGTACAACACCGATGTTTTCTCCTTTCTCATTTTAATCCGCTCCAGCTTTCTCTTAAACCTTGTCAGCAATCGAAGTCACCCCCCGCACCCCACCCCAATTATACAAACCTAACAACGGCTTCCCTGGGATAATTTGATCTGCTTCAACCACACATTCCAATCCACATACTTTCTTCTGTTACGGTTATGTCTGTGTGTATTTAATGTACTTGTGTTAAGGCTTTTAAAAACAAGCTAGGGATTTCTCATTCAGCTCTCCGCCACAGAAACAGAACCACCACGAAGCATTTCTGTACATATGAAAATGTTCCAGTTATCCACAGATTTCGTCTTAAGTCAGCTTCAGAGGACAGTGAAGAAAAGTATTTGCCATAATCATACATTTCTCCTTCCTCTGTGCTCTAACTGCTGTGTTCCTGTGTCCCCAAAAGGACTGCTAACATCTGCTGTTCCCTCACGGGTTGGGGCAGTGGGGGTGGGCAATCTTGGAACTCGCCAGACTCCAGTGTTCTCTCAGCCGCTGCTTTGACACCAGCAGCCTGTTTGAACCTGCTCGTGTTGGACCTTTATCACCTCACTGACCCTGTCAAGCAAACAGGGCGAGCAAATGCACCGAACAGCCTCCCTGAAAAGGCAGCTCGCCTCTGACCTGTGGCACAAAGCTCGAATAAGCCTGCCGGATCTCACAAGCTTTAAGATTAATTGTACTGAACTTGATACACATCGTACAGCACCTTGAAAATGAATCATCCGCTAAGTCAGTATTTTCTAATTACAATCACTCCCTCTCGGGGCATGTAATTAATTTACTGAGTTTAAAAAAAAGAGAGAGAGAGAGAGAGAGAGAGAGTCAGGATTACTCACACAGTCTTGAAGATGCAATGTCAGCTATTTAGGACAGAAACATCCAAGGCCGTGTTAGAACTCAGTTAGGACTACATATGCGTTAAAGCAGGAACTAGCAGGCCCCTGGGCTACAGCAACTATAGGACTCGTGCTTCTCATACACGGGGCTATAATTCATGAAACTGAGCCCCAGATCCAGCCAATCATTTAGCTCCTCATAACAAGTCCAACTGGCTCTGGAGCGCTGAAAGGGCTGCACTAGACCAAGGATGAGCTATTCCACACAATCGTCTGCTTATCCGGAATCACTTTTCCCTGCAAGGCCAGAGAAAAATCACAGCTTCGCTGTCAGAGGGAAGGAGGGCAGATGACCTGGAAAAATGTGACGAGATCTGGAGCGAGAGCTTGTCCAGCTTGGCCGTCCCAACCGCGCCTGCATTCAAAGACTAAGCTACCCCCACAGAAAGCCAAGGACAGCTACGGCAGCAAAGCCTGAGGTAATTTTCACCTTTTTATTTTTAGGAGGAGTAAGGCTGAGTCAAAATTATATACATGAAGTCCCTTGGGCAACAAGGGGTGCTCCCATTTTATTTTACCTGTTGCCACTCTCATCTTTTATACCATCATTTGTTTGCTATGAAGTCTGTGGAGGGGGAGGCTTCATGTACCTGAAACACACGTGAAACCAAAATGATCAGCTGTGGAGAGAGAGAGATCACTCTCCAGAACAGTTTTAGCCCTACCTTTTCACACGGGCAGCGTTTTTGCCCTCCCACCCACCCACCTACAGAAACCAGGATAAAGGGCGCTGAGGCAGGGAGGAGAGGAGAGGCATTTCGTGAGCACAATAAAATGTTTTTCCTACCTCAGAGGAAATAACAGTGCTCAGAGCGTAAACTGGGACGATAACTTACTGCTCAGTTCCTCTGGCCCTTGGCACTGAGGCCACCTGAGAACGTAGCAGTGTGTACCGTGGTAGGACTGAAGGGACAGAGAACGGAATCAGGGCTGACAGAGCTCCCGTGGCCCTGTTGTTTCCTTGGCGATGTTTTCCCTAGTCCCCATTACATTCCGAAGTGTTAGTTACAGCAACGACTTGTTATACCAAACTTCTAAATTTGTAGTTATTAAAGGATCTGTGGGAAACATTTGTAAAGTGACTAAAATAGAAGGGGGGGGGGGAGAATTGACATTCCACATAATCCAAACACCACAGCCTTAGATGTTTGACATACTTCACCTAATGACAAATGTGTCAAAATCCTCAGCAAATCATCTGTCTTCAACCAGTTTTGTTCCAAGTGTAACATCAGCAACAACAACAACAAAGCTTTGTAATAGACTTTTAAAGAACGAAATCAATCATCATGCATTCCAAGTGACAACAGACTCTGAATTTTCAGATCATGTCAGTTTTATGTGTTCCCAAAGGAAAAAGTGGGGAAGGGAGACTCACTTTGTTTAGTCATAAAATACAAACAACAGGAAGAAAAGAGACATTTATGCACTTTTTGTTTGCTGCAGATAATTGACTGAATTCAACATGAGATTTGACACCAAGAAGAAAAACACACCGATACACAGAGAACAGAAAAATCATCCGTTGGCAATTCCCACCCTCAAGGTTTGGCCTTTGAATTGTCCAATTTGTGACTGGCCAGGGAAGAATATTTCTCCTCAGCGCAAATTTTTTTATTTTATTTTATTAAACCTTTATTTATTTGACAGTGCTATTGCCTATGATGGCTAGGTGAGAACCAAAATTGCTAAGGAAGCCAGTTGCTGAAACTGTTGTTCCCTTTACTCTAAGATAACGTGGATTATCTAGTCTAACATGGAAAGCAGGCCCTTAAGTTAATATTGTCACTGAATCCTCAACACACAGAACTCCCTGTTTCCTATCCCCTTAATAAAATTCCATTCAAATCCCCTCCAAGTCCAATGTCCAGATCTCCAACTGTCAACAGATCAGGCCAAGAATACCCTAAACTGAGGCCCCTAAGTCATTTCACATGTATTTGTCCCAACATTTCCCGGGGGGGGGACCTCACCTCCAAAAACTTTGAATATAACCATCTCACCACCCAAGACAATGGCCAACAAGCATCTAGCAAGTCTTTCAGTTAGAGGCTTTCACAGCTTCTATACATTCTCTGTGTCAGCATACAGCTAAGCTACAGACTGACCCCCAACAGTCAAACATTTTGTTTGATTCAACTCAAAGTTGTTCATCTGTTCATAGGTAATGTTTGCCCCAAAACATATTCATGATGGGAGCTTTCTGCACTGCCATCCCCTCCTGAAACTTTAATCAACTGTGATAGCCTGAGATGTGTTACCTATACTTGGCAATGTTGGGTGGCTTTAGATACTTCCTAGCTGGAGCCCTCGCACAGCAGTGAAACCCTTATGCTGTAACAAAGAAAGTGCTGCCTGTGATCCAACTTGAGCTGATCATGCTGTTTACCTTTGTTTCTTTGCCCTCTTAACAACAATGCCAAGGAGGAAGAAACTACAAAATACACATACCAGTACAATCATCTTCTTTTGCCTCGAGAGGTCAGTGCCATGTGTTAGAGTCTGCTTCTAGCAACCATGCTTCTCAACTCATCAGGGTTTCTATCAGCAGGTTCCGGCTAGGGACCCTCTCTTCTGTCATCACCACCAATTAGTGTTGGCTAGGACATCAGGCACTGTCTAAGAAGTTCATGGTATTCAAGGGTCACCCAAACAGCTGAATTCAGGTCTTACTCATTTCCTTGATCACAACCTCACAGACAAGAATTAAGATGATCCCGATAAAAGAAAAATAGCTCAGGAATGCAAACCTTTTTCTGAACTGAGAGCTGTCAGCAAATCTCAAATATCAGAGCAGCTACGGTTGACCAAAAAGTGTCCCTCAACCTGGGCCAAGAATGATTTCTACTTCCATAACCTAATTTGTCTGGTTCTGTGGTTTATGTAGCCAAAGCAGTCACTCATGAGGTAAGCATCAGAAACGCTCAGACCCACCACCTCGGTTCACACTGACCCGCTATTAAGCCACTCCAGGTAATGTGGATAGAAAGCCCTGTTCTTTTCATAGTGCTGGACTCTGCCTCAAGGTACCCTAGATCTTGGGACCAGTTTGCTGACTGGCAAGTGCTAATACCTCAAATGCTGACACGTAGAGCCAGCATCTTAAGATGTAAACTGAAAGAGAAATAGTTGCTTAGAAAAGTGATAGCAAGGCTTGTCTCGCTTTAACAAAGCAAAAAACAAAATTTACATATAAATAAGAAGGCATGGGTACTAGAAATTTAAGTCTGTGGTGATCACTGGGATGAAGCTCATGTTCTCGGTTCAGGTAACATAACGCTTTATCTGGGCACCTGGATCTCAAATTCAAATTTGCTCGTGGCACATGGGAATTTGTGGTTAGTGGCTTTTGTTGTTGTTCTAAAAGACAGGAGCTTTAACCAATGAAGTGATGGAGCCTACATTTTTGTTTTTTGTTGTTTTTTTTTTTTTAAATTCAGCCTCTCCTCAGAACATGAATGTATAGACACATACAAATAAGATTCTAAAAACATATTACACTTAAAATTAGCATAAGCCAATAAACTTTTGCACTCATACATAGTCAAAACTCATCTTCTAGGTTACAGGATCTCAGAAGAAGGGTCAATTGTTCTTTGGCCCTACTGTTTGTCAAAGTTTTTCAAACTCCACATGATACTACATATACCAAAAAATGGCAATTGCTTACATTTAGTAAGAGAAAAATGTGCATTCCTAATATGTGATACTAAAACCACCTCTTTGTTTCAAGCTAACTGTAAGTATTGTAACATGGAGGTTCTCAGCCTAGACTCTGAGCTGGGCCGCTTGGGTTCAAATACCAGCTCTGACTCTTAACTGTGGACCCTGGGCAAATTACCTAACAGCTGTATGCCTCGCTTTCCTCATATGTAAAATGGTACCACAAACAGTCATTACCTCCTGGGGCTGCGGTGAAGATTCAACAGACAATGCCTGCTGAGAACTAAGCCTCTTACACGGTGAGTGTTCATTATCAAGTTCATTGCAATAAGCGTACACAATAGTGAACATGGAGGTGAATTACTCAACAGCTAGATATGCTGAAATATATCTAACATCACATAGCTCATTTTGGGTAATATTTATAAATAGGATTTTTGTCTTCAGGCCTGCAAGATAACAACTCAAGGAGGCATGTCAATCACTGTTAATTGTCAGTTTTCTGCCTAGTTATCACCTGACACTTTTTTAAAAATATTTTGTTTATTTATTTGAGAGAGACAGAGATAGTGAGAGAGAGCATGAGCAGGAAGGAGAGGGAGAAGCAGGCTCCCCGCTGAGCAAGAAGCCCGATGCAGGGCTTGATCCACGGACCCTGGGATCATGACCTGAGCCGAAGGCAAATGCTTAACCAACTGAGCCACCCAGGCGCCCCTCATCTGATACTTTTAACCCAGCCCTGCATTCAGTGTGTCACACCAGGACGCTAACCTAGGTAATGACACAGAAACGGGTAATTGTAGCAGACATGATTCATATGATAGTTGGTACAAAGTTCAGGCTAGTTTAAAGATTCCCGCATGAAGGCAAAAAAATAATGGAAGCCATTAATCTTCAGTCATGGTACCCTAATGAAAAAAGATATGAAGGAAGGAAAAAAGAGAGTTACCTATCATGAACATCTGTGCTGATTATCCAACTACATGAACCATGTCTAGAATTCATGCTGACTTCTCAGCTTAAATATGAGAGAACACTGAAGCTAATTATCTCCTTTCCTCCCTGCGATGGGAGATTTCTCAGAGCAGGAGGATATTAACTGAGATTTCAACCTGCTCATGAAGAAGGTGCAGAGGAAAAAAACCAGAGTCGAATTGGTGAGGGAAAACCATGCTAGGGAAGAACTATGTACTTCTAAACTCAATGACTCATTCATTCACTCACTCACTCACTCATGAGTGGTCTTGCCCCTATCCGTTCTCACTGCCACATAACCGCCCCACTCCCACCCCCTGCCCCCTGCCCCAGACATATTTAACGGCTTACAGTTCCTGAGGGGGCACACAGAGTGTGCTTTAACCTTCAGGACTGTGACACAGTTCCAGTTGGTCTCTAGGCCCCCTCCCACTTCACCTCTGCTCTCTCCTTCCCTCCAAAAAACAAGTTTTCCCAATCTCCCTGGCTTCCTCCACAAAGGAGCTTACCCTCCTCTGCTCCCATCAAAAAAAAAAAGTTGTTTTGTGTGCCATCCCCAGAGCAGCCAGATTAAAACAGTTGGTGCCAGTAAGATTACATATTTCTGTTATCTTCCAAGTGCCACTCTGTTTGAATAAGAGCTTTCTAGAAATAAAGCTGAGAACCAAAGAAACAACCACATGGAATATTTCAAGCCCCTTGGAGCATGACGGTCAAGACACACAGAAGGCAGACAGGGCTTTCCCAGTCCTGGGAACCCCACGAGCACACCCACTGCCTTCTCCTCTCAAGAGTGGCTGGCCCTATATGCAGAGATCTGGGCCAAGGGGAATGCCAAGTTTTCACTCCTCTGTGCAATGCCACCACTTACAAACCGCACAGCTGCTCACACCAGCCCTGCCTCTGCAGACTCTGGGTCTTCCCTCTCTATATCCAGAGCACAGGCCACCATCGATGAAGACAAGGCTTCTCATTTACCTAACCCTCCCACAATAGAGGTAAATGGTGCCTCAAAAGCAGATCGGCAATGGAGACACCTTTGTGATCCCCAGCAACTAAAAGAGGCATAGGTTGCTCCATGTGTCTCAGTCCACAGGGTTTTCTTTTTTTTCCTTTTTTTTTTGCCATAAGAATTTAAGCACAGAAATCAGGGGAGTAGAAGAGCAGACTGCACTTGAGTTCCATGTACATTATAAAATAATACAGCAGCTCTTGAATTTCATGCACATCAGAATTATAGAAGGTGTTTGTTCCACCGGCAGACACCTGACTTCCACCACAAGATGCTCCTCCTGTAGGTTGAGAATGGATCCTAGAAGTCTGCACTTTTAGTGGCACCCTTGATGCTTGCAAAGCCAGTTGTTCATGCATTGCTCATTAGGAAACATCGAGAGAGTGCATGCAAACTTCTTAAGACTAAGCCTGGCATGCTGCAAGTACTCCTCACTTACTACCTATAACTGTTAATATCAGAATTGATCCCAACTTTACATGCTTGACTTGGACATGACCTTTTTCTAAAAGAAAACTGCACATGGGCATGGCAGCGTGGTAGCAAGCCAGAGGCTGGTTTCATACAAGGAAAGAGAAATTAAGACAAGGATAGTCTACCATGCGTCCTTCTAAAGATGTTAGCCATTGATGAAACCTCTTGAGCTCCAATTACCACCCCCACCCCGTTCCATAGTACCCACAGCTCTGAAAAGATAACACAGAAGAATCTGAAGCAACTGTCCACGGACCAGAAGTTCCCAAAGCAAAAACACTCCCAATACTGGCACTTTGAGTTTTCTGCCTCAGACACAGAAAGAATACAAAGTTAATTGTTTTGGAGGACAAAGCAGGCCGTAGGTAAACAGGGAGTTTTGAAATGGTTGAGTCCACCAACTTTAACACAATATAAAAGTCAATCGCAAACCTGATTAGCTGGTGTTTTCTCTGAGTCTTGGCTCTTTTCCTCTGCTGAGGATGTGGGTCCTCCACAGGTGGCTGGAGCTAACTGTGTCTATTTGCACTTGGAATCACTCCTCACAATAAACAGGACGGTCCTTCAGGAAATCTTCTGTTTAGTTTGCATGCTCCTGAGGATAGGACAAAGCTCTGTTGTTTAAGAGCATAAATAACAAAAGCTTTGTTCTTCCAAAACCAAGAGGGAAACTGGATCTATCCAAAATCACTTGGTCTTAAACTGTATACGAATGACAAGAATGAATTATTATTTTAGGCTGTCCAACAGCATCACTCAGGCTCCTCTACTGGCTTCAGAAAACAATGACCCAATATGGCCTTTTTCTGACAGGAAAATACTGTTCCAGAGATTTGGAACAGGGGTTCTTCCTGCATTTAAACCAATGGAAGCTATTCAAACCCCACTTAGTTTTCTTGCTTTGAATCGCAGGCAGAAGAACACAGCTGTTTGTTCTCATATAGTGAAAGTAAAATAGAAACTGTAAATGGAAAAAAAAAATTTAAGTATTTTCTTACTCCATCCCAGGTGCTTGACATGTGTTTTATTGCTTGAGTCCCTCAGCAACCTCTTGGAGGTTGAATATTGGCCCCATTTTTACCAAGAATAAGAGAGGTTAAGTAAGTTTCTCTAAAGACACAGAGTGTCAGAGCTGGAAAGTAGAAGTAGCTTCAAATCCTACCTGTTAAGATTTAAATGAAAAGCCTCCCATGTTCCTGTTAATATAATTTTACATAAATATGATTATTTTGTTTTATAACCTGCTTTGTATCACTAAATAACTCTCCACATCATATGGAAAGCTCTGTAACATCATTTTTATTGACAACACAGGATTTCCTAGAAGGCAATTTACTATAATTGATTATACCAGTCCCCTAACTGATGAACATTCAAGTTATTTCTACTTTTCCTAATGAATATGCTTTTGCAAACCTATTTTTACATTTACGCAGTTGTCCCCTAAGTAAGTCAACTGAGAATCGCTGGACAAAGGAAGTTTATTTTCTTTTTACATTTTCATTTTACACTTCAGTACACATTGCCCAATTGCCCTTCAAAAGGTGTGTAACTAGGGCTCTTCCTGCACTTAAGCCAATGGAAGCTACTGGTAGCTACATGAGTGTGCCCATTTCTTCACACTCATAGGCACACCAGGTTCAACCAACCATTTACATTTCTGCCAAAATAACAGGGGTCACCAAGAGCATTGTTATTTGCATTTATTTCATCATTCGGAAAACTAGACTTTGTTTTTCCCTATGTATTGGTCATTTGCAATTCTTTCAGGAATTAATCATCCCTCTCCTTCTTCTACTTTTCTATGAGAGTCTGACTCCAAAATTCATCACAAATGCTTTCTCCTGCCTCTTGCTTTTTCACTGTCCCTGCCACTGTATCAGATACGTTGATCTAGAACCAAGAAAACTTCAGTAACATATTGCCAGAGTGAATAGTCAAATTCCATAAAACATGTTCCAAGAAGAAAAACTGGTTAAGTCGAAAGGACAGAAAGCCATAAACTTCTCCTCGGTCACTGCTTCAGAAATAGGTTGCCCCCTGACTTTATCAGCATTTGTTTATCTTAAAAAAAAAAAAAAAAGCAATGATCCATTCAAACTGAATCTTGCTCTTTTGCCCAGAGAAATTTGGAGAACAAAAGAGGGGCCAAGAACAGTTTGGAGGAACATCCCCAGAACCGGGAGCTGGGAGGGAGGGAGGACACACACACATCCATACCCCAGGTAGGGGCAGACCACAGACTCACTGATGTGCTGAGGCCCAAGTTAGAGATGCCCTCGCTTAAAGGAAACTGAGGCTCACAGGCAAAAAGTGACTTGTCCGAAATCAACTGGTAAATGGCAGTCTCTTAACTCCCTGGGCAGAACTCATTTTACTGGAGGGTCCTGGCCAGAAGTACAGCATAGCCCAAGGTGAATGGCCAGAGCCTAAAACACTGAGTCTGCCTCCCCTAAGCCCAGGATTATGCTGGAAGGCCTTAGGACAAGAGTACCATCACCCCAGGCTCAGGCAGTTGGGCAATGGAGCCTGGACCACACGCTTGGGCAGCATTTTAGCTGCTAGGCTGGGCAAGGTTCTGACTGGCCGGGGCTAGAGGACGACAGGGATGATGTTGGGCTGCCCTCTTGTTTCTCAACTCAAGAAAGAAAATGACCAAATCCAAATAGCAAAACAGGGCCGCTCTTGAAGTATCCAGCTTTTTCCTTAGAAATATCACTTGTATTATTGGCTTAGCTCGATAAATCTCATCTGTTCACATTCAACCAAATCCACACTCCAAGCAAAAGAAGACCAAGTCTGGTCACATGGTGGTCCTATCCTCCCAGACAGGCTTCTACCTTAGGCAAGATCGAAATGTGACCTAAATGTCTTATGAGAGAACGGGACAAGGGCTACCCTCTCCCATCTCAGCTGTGGAAAAGTGCCTGGGTCTTTATCCCCACATGCATTTCCCAGAGGGGACCAAAAAGCAGCAGCTAGAAGCTATCCAGTGGCATGAGCTCCTTCTGTACAGGACTTCTGCTGACCCCATCTTGACGCCCTTACCAACTCCAACAAAGGCTGTATTCTACCCAACACAGACCCCAGGGAGACCTAAACGAGGCAGCCTTCTCCATCTTTTCTCAGTTCAACAGCATGTTTTGCTAAATCTTTAGACATCCTGTGCCCTAAAAGAAGAAACGGCTCACATTGAGAGTTGAGGAACTGAGTGAGCACATCTGGAAAATTAGCCTAGGCTTGAAGAGAGATGACTGCATTGGGCCAGGAGCTGCCCATGCACTCTGCCATTTAATCCTGACAAGGACCTTCCAAGGTAGGTCTTGGTATCTGCCTAAGACAATGGAGGAAACAATAAGGGCCCCGCTGGTTCCTCTAGAGAATTTCATTAATTTTCTTTAGGACTTTAAGCATTTCTTCCAAAAGACCAAAGGGAAAGCACGGAGGACTCTCTCAAATGTTAACCTGTCTCCAAAGTTCATTCCTGGCCACTCAATCAACTGGCCCCCTCAGCTTCCTCCCTGGAAAAAAAAAAGTGATCTCATGCGGGTGGCTGTCTTTGGGAATAGGATATTTCCCATACGAGAAAATTCTTTCTAAAACGTACTGCTTATTTTAGGAGAGTTGTATGGATTCCCAGTCATCACACAGGAAGGGTGATACCCCTCAATCAAGGACAGTCTGCAAGTAAATTCCAGCAACCCTATTGGTCATGAAAGACTCAAAAAAATAAAGAACCAGACAGGAGAGGTAATATTGGTCCAGAACATTTGTGAACACATGAATTCTCATCTCCAGGGATTCCAGAGGTCTTTATTTGCTGGCTCTGAGGATTGGACTCTATGTAATCAGTTTGTGCTTCTTGCCACATTCATTTAATTTAGATTAGCCCATCTGCTTTTTTTGTCTCCAAAAAGGATCCAAAGAAACTAATTCCTGATTCCAAGGATGAAAGCAATACCACTTAGAAATATATAAGATTTACTTCTAATATACCTTACATAGCACTACCCTGATAAAATACTTAATTCCATAGACTATCCAAAATGCTATCTGACTTGGTGCTAAGCACCTACAAGAAATTTAATAAATACACATTTACTAATTTATATCCATCCAGATAATAATGGTAATAATACCATGCATTTATAAGAAAATTTTCTAATTTTTAAAGATTTTATTTATTTATTTACTTGCGAGAGAAAGAGGAAGAGAGAACATGAGTAGCAGGGAGGGGCAGGGGGAGAGGGAGAAGCAGGCTCCCTGCTGAACAGGGAGCCCGACCCAGGGCTCCATCCCAGGACCCTGAGATCAAGACCTGAGCCGAAAGCAGACGCTTAACCAACTGAGCCACCCAGGAGCCCCAAAACTTTGTTATTTTCAAAACACTTTCACAAATACTATTTTCAACAAAACTCAGTCTCATGGAGGACTGGGAAGGGACTTTGCGAACACAGCATGAAGGTTTATATGCTGGCGCTACACACTTGGCTGTGTAACCTCAGTCAGGTCACTGAAGGGCTCTGAGCCTCAGCCTTCTCAACTATAAAACAGGAACGGTACTTCCGCCTTCCTATGCAGAGGTCATGAGAGACCTAAAGATAACAAAGGCACACCGGGTACCTGACACATGGCAGGCATTTAGAAATGGAAAGGACGATTATGAGAAAGCAGGACTGATATAATGATGCCCTCCCACAGCCGAGGGGATGGAGGATGAAGGGCATCAATGACTGCCCCGTGACTGCAACCACCAAGGGCCAGAGCCAGGACCAGCCCGCAGGTCTTCAATGTGCCCAAAGGACAGGGTTCTCTGCTCTGTTCGAAAACCTGAGGTGTAAAAGGCAGAATTTGTGCCAAAACCGGAGTGTTGATCTCCGAGCCCCGGAAATAGTTGATTCACGATTTCAGCAGCAATGGAGGCCATTAAAATAAAATTTCTCTCCGTGCTAGAGCAGTCAACAGGAAGCAAATTTAATTCAGGAGAATCTCTCTTCCCATTTTGATGCAGGCAAAACTTCCCAGGGATTTCATGAGTATTACCTTGGCCATGATTTGTATCTTTGTTTTGACCTGCTTTCCAGAATTTACTAATCTCTGACATTTTGGTGTGGGTCACCTGCCCTTAAACTAAAGTGAATATAGCTTCCGAACAAAACAGACCCAAACTTAAGAGAAGTTTGCCGCCTCCGGAAAGCTGCTGGGGGTTACCCTGTTTAAATATCACCTTGTTTAAATATCACCTTGTTTAAAATATGCAGCACATCCCTCCAAAGCAGTTACAAAGGCCATTTTAGGAACTTGGCCTCTGACATGTTACAGGCAGAACTCTTTTTTTTTAAAGATCTTTTATTTATTTATTTGAGAGAGAGAGTGAGCGAGCATGGGCAGGGGGGAGTGGCAGAGGGAGAGGGAGAAGCAGACTTCCTGCTGAGCAGGGAGCATGATGCGGGGCTCAATACCAGGACCTCGAGATCATGACTTGAGTAGGAGGCAGACGCGTAACCTACTGAGACACCCAGGCATCCCCAGGCAGAACTTTTCTATCTGCACTTTGCCAGGTCTAGAACTGCTCAGTGCTAGAACATTGGGATGTCTTTGCTTGGAACTTTTTTTAATTCAAGTATAATTAATGTACGGTGTTATATTAGTTTCAGGTGTACAATATAGAGATTTGCAACTCTATACATTACTCAGGGCTCATCAGTGTAAGTATATTTTTAATCCCCTTCACCCATTTCACCCATCCCCACCCACCTCCCCTCTGGCAAGAATATCCAATGGGAAAAAGACAGTCTCTTCGACAAACCGTGTTGGGAAAACTGGACAGCTGTATGCAAAAGAACAAAACGGGACCACTTTCTTACACCATTCACAAAAATAAACCCAAAATGAGTTAAAGACCTAAATGTAAAACCTGAAACCATAAAACTCCTAGAAGAAAAACACAGGCAGTAGTTTCTCTGACATCAGCCATAGCAACACTTTTCTAGATGGGTCTTTGGTAATGGAAACAAAAGCAAAATTAAACTATTGGGACTACCCCAAAATAAAAACTTTTGCACAGTGAAGAAAACCATCAACAAAAGAAAAAAAGACAACTTGGGGCTCCTGAGTGGCTCAGTCATTAAGTGTCTGCCTTTGGCTCACGTCATGATCCCAGGGTCAGGCCTGGGATAGAGCCTGTTTCTCCCTCTCCCTCTGCCTGCCACTCCACCTGCTTATGGTCTGTCAAATAAATAAATTTAAAAAAAAATTTTTTTTAAAAAGAACAAAAGTCGATGGTACTCTCGGCAGCAAACCTAAATGAGCTCCTGTGAAATCACCTGAATAATCTAATACAGGTGAGGATCACTCTCATTTCCTGATCTTTGTGATGATATAGATAGACTTATTTGGAGTACATATAACCGTACTGTCTCAATATAAACCTTAGTGAACAAAAAATGCAGAGAGAGAGCTAAAGAATCCAGAACTCTCCTTCCCCCATGCCTTGATCTCTAGACAACATACTCTACCTGCTTAAAAAAATAAAAACAAAAACACAAAACCCAATGTTGTAAATATTTACTTGACACTCTGACCACTGTGTGATTTAGCGAACTCTTCCAAGTTGTTAGTAAATCCTCCCGCCATTTCTTTCTTCTTGGCTTTATTTTCCTTAACTTTCTTTTGTCCTTTGCTTTTTTATCTCTGCATTTCTTTGGTATTCCTAGCACTTACTTCTATTCCTTTACCCCTCTGTTCTTCATCATATGAAAGCGCTTTCAGATAAGTGCTCGAGAAATGGCAAGGTGTATCATTATTACTTTTACCATCTTTATTATTTATGCCAAGACATTACTATTTTGCATTCTCACTGCCATATCTACAACTTGTTCCTCCAGCTTTTATCTTATCCGCTCTTCCACAGATTTTTCAGAACATGGTGCATAAATATTAATAATAAAACAAGGCTGAATATCTATTAACTTTTTTTTTTTTTAAGCTCTGGAAGTACCCAGTGAGTTAGGCAACATTCATCAAAACCATCTGCGAGCACAATTGTTGTACTGAAACAAAAGGGGAAACTCCAAGGATATGAAAGACTTGTTTCTTGGCCTCAGTAAGCTTAGAGCATAGTCAGAGTGACAAGCCACACAGTGAGCAAGGGGGATATCTCGAAGAGGTGCAGGCGACTAGAGTTCACACAGAGGACCAAGTTCAAGTTTGCCGGGTAAAAGTGACAGTGCAAGGTTTTCTGATAGGGAATTGCAAAAGGGAAAAGAAAGAGATGAGAAGTCTGGGGGGAATAAAGGCATTGTCTGACCCACAAAGGCCGTTAAAGCATTTTCTATAGCTTTTTGCAGTCTCCTAGGGACTGCCGGTTTTTTGATGGCTTTCTCATTTCTCTTCTGACTATATTATCAAAAGCTGCTTTGGAATTTAAGAAAGCATTAATATGTCTTACTTTATACCATTTTTTGCTATCTTTTTTGAGTTTCATGATCTTGCATATTGCTTTTGAGCAACCACAGCCTGATTCTCTAGTCCTTTCAAGTTTTTCAGGTCTTCTTAGGTATGTATTTTTAGCAGCACATGTGAAAGGTAACACTTTTCAAAAAGCATTTCTGCAGCATCTGCTGTGTGAGGTGTGTGGTAACACAGCAGCCTTGAGACTTTATTTAAGCCCTCGCCCATGGACTACATTGTCCCTCAGGCCACTCAGTCCTCTGCAAAAAAGATCAGGTTGCAAAACCGCCTCCTCCACATTGAAAGGGGGACGCCAAAGCAAAATGATCTACACACGGTCTGAATCTGTGAGACGGTTCACCAACTTCAGTGAGCTCCAAGCGTGGGACATAATCATTTCCACCATCTCTTTCAACAGGCTACACCTTCTTTTTCAAAGGGATTTGACATTAAAGTTGATACAGTGACTCCTACTTGAAAATTAAAATTCATCCTGGTGAGAAAAAGGGGAGGGGGATGCTTTTAAGTGAGAAGCCAGACTCCCAACACCACAAGTTTCTAATTGTGTTCTTAATACAGATAGCATCTGAAACATGGGCTACAAACAGAGGAGCTCCCCAAAACCAGCCCTCCCCACATGCAAAAGCATAAAATGAGTCACCTGTCTGCTTGCAAGAAATATGCATTTTGTGCCAAAACAAAGAATGCAATGTCAAACTCAAATGTCTAAGTGAATTCTCCTAAACCTTACATTCACACAAAGATGTGCTTGACTGATCATCCCTGAAAGCTAACATTTCTTATGAAGGAGGTATCAGATGACCAGGAGAAAGGGGGAGGAAGTACGGCAAGATGGTGCAGGAAGAGGAGACACGGGCAACGGGGGGAAAAGATATCAGCTCCTTCACATTATTTCCCAAGGCCAGTCGCAGCAAAGGCCACTCACAGCATTAGCACTGCACACAACAGGGCTCCCTCCCGCTACTCTTCTGGCACATCGAGGAATCCTGTCTCTCCTGAATGCTTGTTTCCAATCAGGTCAGTTTTACCCATGTGACTTGAGGTTTTAAGAAAATAACATGAGGGTAAAGCATGCGTCACACCAAGTATCCTTTGCTCTGCTCTATCTTTTGAAAGAAGAATGAAGAGCTCCAGAAAGCATACCCAGGTACATTTTCCTCCACAAGGAGACACTGAGCTGAACACTCTAGAATACAGCTATGGATGATTGCAGACTGCAAGTCAGTGTCACATTTCCCTGGTTCTCTTCATCATAGGTTTGATTTATCAGGCAAATTTTCAAGGCTCAGTGCTGATGAATCTCCCCTAGAGCCAACGTAAGAGCCAAACCTCAGATTTACGGAAATAAAATACACACAATACACTACTTCAGTTACGAATATCTACTTTGAATTCCAATTTACATGTAAAAAAATGCTCATCCTGAAATTCACAGCCTTGATTTTTTACTCAGAGTCCCCCAGTTTGGTCCTTAGCTCCTTCCTCGGATTGTCTTTTTAATTCAGTTCTGCATTCATGCGTACATAAATTGAGTTCTACCATCTTATCTATGTACCTTTTTGCTGGTTAGTAGGCTTTGGGAAAGATTACAAGTCAGCCTGCCCTGCTCAGAACCAGCCCAGTAGCAACTGGAGAGCCAGCGCAATTTGCCTCTTCTTCATGGAGGCTTTCATGTATGGCTGCCAGCCTGCTGGTACCAGATGGATGAGGGCATGGCCCTCCTATGCATACAGGGTGAGGCCCAAGTGTCACACTCTACAAGGTCGCTAAGCTATGCCCAGACTGGCCCACAGGCAGTCAGCATTCCTCGAGGGCTTGCTTCCACAGGGTAGACAAGAAATGACACAGTTCCTGATCTGAAAGAACAGAACGTGTATCCACACACACGTGCACACACACTCATGCACACCTGTGCACGCCTATACACATCTGCTCCTGATGGAGGGAGAAAACACTCATGAAATCCCAAAAAGAATAAAATTTAAAATTAACGGAAAGTACTACCAAGGCTCTGAGGTTTGGAAGAGGCTATTTTGCAAGTGCTTCTTCTACCTTCCAAAATAAAAGACCAGGATAAAGAAAAACGGAGAAAAGGGGGCCATAGGGTGAGCATCTGAAAATGAGTAACTGAAGAGTACAATTCATTTCCCCAACAGAGAAAAAGGTTTATGCTATTAAAGAAAAGCAGACAGAATTTAATTTTTTTTTTAAAGGGAGATGAATCAAAGAACAAAAAGGGGAAGGAGAGGGGCTGAGTGCAAAGGTTTAAACTGAGAAGACACCATGGCAAGAAAAAGGGACTGTAAGTGAACAAATGTGAACTGAGTTTCCTTTTCAACTTTCAGCCAAAATAAGTTATGAGATGTTTTGAAATGTGCAAACGAAAAGAACAGGACTTCCCTTAGGTAAATCATAGTTCAAGTAGGACAAAATATTATTTAACATTTTTTTCTCATTATAAAACATATGTAATCATTTCAAGAATTTGGGGGGGGAATAAACAAGGAAAAGAATATCTCTAGTTCCATTACCAAGAGATAACCTCTGTTAATGTATATTCTCAGTCACGTACACCCACATTGTGATTACACTACATAGGCTGTCATTTTTTTTCCACTTGATGTCTTGTATTAAACAATTTTTCATTATATTAAGTAATCTTTTAATACAACTTTTAGACATTTTAGAATCATGAACTCCTTTGAGAACCAGATGAAATCCATGAACTCTATAACAATGCTCAGAAAAAGCAAAATAGGCTTCTTGGAGCTCAAGAACTACCTCAAACTGACTTCTAAACATCAAACCTAGGTGGAATTTCTGGAACATGAGCTCACTGGTAAGCCTAGGGCTTGATAATTAGTTTAACCACACAGCACATCCATGGTTTAGCAAGAAAGGACTTAATCCCAGCCATGGCCCTTAGTTTCTGGTTCTAGCTGTACATCCACACATCCTTAGGTCCTCACCACATGCTGGCTCTCTGGGATGCTTTCCATCTGTAAATCCCTGGAGCTCTAAGGAAACAGCAACCTTCACAGACATGTTGTATTTATCTGCTCTGTGGACGTTCCCTGGTTGTCCTATTCAGGCCTTCAAAAGATTGGATGATGCCCACCCACACTGGGGACTAGAGGTAGAACGGATCTGCTTTACTACTAGTTCCATATTAATCTCACCTAGAAACACATCCACATCCACATCCACAAGTAATGTTTAACCAAATATCTGGGTACCCTGTGATCCAGTAAAGCTGACACATAAAATTAACCATCACACTTGTTAAATCAAGAATACAAAATTTACTATATGCCCTTGGCTCACAGATTCGCCAAGTATAAATCTACATAAACTCCAAAGAATAAAGTGGTCAATTATTTTTATTTATTTCATAAGGAGCCAGTCTTCCACCAAATATCATCCCCCAAAACACATTACTCTATGAAGAAACTTAGTAGGCAATACCATACCACAGAAATTTTAAAAATTAATAATAACATTTATTCTTAAAATGGCATTGTAATGTAGAAATTACCGACCTCAATTTATAGATAATAAAACTAAGGATGCATGGAGTCCCAGGATCGAGTACCACATCAGGCTCCCTGCTCAGTAGGGAGTCTGCTTCTCCCTCTGACCCTCCCCCTTCTCATGCTCTCTCTCTCTCATTCTCTCTCAAATAAATAAATAAAATCTTAAAAAAAAGAGAGAGAGAAAACTAAGGATGCAGAGTTGGAGTGATTTTTCCAAGGATGCACAACTAGTAATTAACAGAGCTATTATGTGAACCCAGGTTTGTTTTACTATAAAACTCACATTCCTAACTGTGTATTGTATATAGTGCATTTTAGTAAAAGAAGAAATTTCAAAGGTAAGAGCTTAGTTCACATTTCAAGCAGTATATTAAGCTGAAGGAAGATAATACTGTAGCCAAAATACTTTTCTAGGTGAAGAAATCAGTCATAAATCAAATACACAATTCCAGGCCCAATATGCCCAGCAGGAAGGACCACATTTAGTTATTTTCCAACAACTGATATCCAAAACTGAAAATATGCAAGGAAACACAGTTAACCAACAACTATGTAAAAATAAAACTGTAACTAAATGATGAAGAAAACTAATACAAGGAAGAATCTATTAGACTGACTTTATAAACAAAAAGGATATGGAATAGTTTTATGTGTGTGTTTTTAGAAAGTGGCTTTCACCACTGCTCTGAGATGGTGAAAGCCATTTAGGATCAAGACACATGTCTATGTACTTTTGCATTATCTTTGCATAATTTCACATATTTAAGCTAGGTTTACATGTTTTATGCTCCCTCTTTTTGAAAGTTATAAAAACAATTCCTAGAATGTTTCAATAACGCAGAACTGTCCTTTGGTTTCCACACTAAACAAAGATCTTTATGTTAAGTAATCAAATACTTGATTCCTTTGATCATCTGCACTTGATGTGCAGGTAAAAAAAAAAAGTTCAGCTAAATATCTGTAAACTTTAAATACCATAGAGAACTGTGAATTCCAAGATGCATTTTGTTCATCCTTTGAGTTATATATTTGCATACCTACTATATTTCTACCTAGCCAGATAAGACTTAGAAGATCTTGAAGGGCAATGGAAACAAAATGATAGAATATCTTCAAAATGCTGAAAGGTAATAACTACCAACCTAGAATTCTATACCCAGTGAAAATATCTTTCAGGAACAAAGACAAAATAAAGACACTTTCTGAAAAGCAAAAACAGACACTCCTTAAGAGCAGACATGTACTCAAGGAAAACACTAAAGGTACTCTTCAGGCATAAAGAAAAATGTCCCAGCTAGAAAACTAAGATACAGAAAAAAATAAAGATCCAAAAAAAGGAGCTAAATATGTATTTTTGGGAAGTGCCCAGGAAATGGCAAAGTATTAATTTAATCTTAGGCTTTAATGAGTCAATGATGCATGTAACAACTTCTATTAATCTCTGAGAAACAGAAAATGATATGTAACTACCAAGGCCATAGATAGGGAAAAGTAAATGATAATAAGAATTTTTTTTAAGACCTCAAACCAAAAGAAAGTGAAAAGAGAGAAAAAGGAGATTTAAAAAATAGAACAGATAGGGAAAAATAAAAACATGATAGACTTAAATGCAAATATATATCAGTGATTGCATAAGATAGAGACAGATTAAATATTTCAATTAAAGGACAAAAATTGCTGAGCTGGATTAAACAAAAAAGATAAGTGCTTATATGAAGCATTCCTCAAATATAAGGATTTCCAGAGATTGAAGGTGAAGGATGGGAAAAAGTCACTATGCAAACACCATCCCCAAACACAGCTGAGGCCATGCTAGTCATACCACACATGAGAGACTTGAAGACAAAAGGCATAAAGTGAGATAAAGAGGAATATTTCACAATGAAAAGGGACTCAATTTCTCAGGAAGATAATCTAAAAGTATAAGTTCCTAATGGCATAGACCCAAGATATTTAACATTAAAATGGACAGAATTAGAAAGAAAAGTGATAAATCCACAAATCACGATAGAACATTTTAACACATCTTTCCTGTAACAAATGTAACACAAAGAAAAATAGTCAGTAGAGAAAATATAATAGGATTGAAATATTTTAACACATATAAAACACAGCCCTTATAACAGACCATATATACATATATATATATTTTTTTTTTTTAAGTGACCATAGTGGATTTAAGCCAGAAATGAATAAGGTAAGTAGAAAATCACCATAGGTTTGGAAATTAAGTGACACATTTGTAAATAACACACAGATCAAAGAAGAATTCTCAACAGAAATTCAAAAATATTTTTAACTAAGCAAAAATTAAAATCCCGCAAAGGAAATTTTGTACAATATAGTCAAATCAGACCTGCGAGGAATATATATAGTCTTAAATGTATATACTGGATGAGAAGAGAGCCTGAAAATCAATTATGTTAGGGTCTATCTCAAGAAGTTATGTAAGAACAGAGGAGGGAGGAGCAAGATGGCAGAAGAGTAGGAGACCTAAATTTCATCTGGTCCCAAGAATTCAGCTAGATAGGGATCAAACCATTCTGAACACCTACAAACTCAACAGGAGACCGAAGAAAAGAATAGCAGCAACTCTCTGAACAGAAAAGCAACCAATTTCTGGAAGGCAGGACGTGCGGAGAAGTGAATCCGAGGCGAGATTCGGGAGGATAGATGGCGGGGGAGGGGGCCTCCGTCAGCCACTACCGTCAAGTGATAGAGCAGCAGAGCACAAAATTGGAACTTTCAGAAGTCTGCACCGCTGAGGGATGTCGCTCCAGTGGCTAAGTGGGGGGTGGAACCCTCACTGGGACAGTGTGGTCTCAGGCCCCTTGGGGTCACAGAAAGACCAGGGGTGCCTGATTGATGCAGAGCTCCCAGGTATCGGAGCAGGGAAGCCGGCTGCAGAGACGGAGCCGAGGAGCGGGCTCTCAGCTCAGGGTTGCCATAAACCATGATCCGCAGCACAGTCGGGCCACTGCTCTTCCAGCAGGGACCCAACAAGCGACAGATCCAGGGAGACTCACCTTCCTTCCTGCAGGAATCTGCTGGGTTTGGAGACTCCACACAGGGTCGTGAGCCAGAGATAGAAATGCTCAGTCACAGGCCAGGTGAGCACGGAGTGCCGCCGGAAACCGGGGAGATGGGAGCGATTGACTGCTTTTCTCTGGGGCTCACTCAGGAGTGGGGCCCCCAAGTTTTAGGCTCCTCTGGCATGGAGATTGGGAGGCCACCATTTTCACTCTCGTCCTCCAAAGCTGTAGGAAAGCTTGCAGGGAACAAAAGCTCTCGAGAGCAAACCCAAGCAGATGACTTAGACCGGACCCAGCAAGGGCGGGGCAATTTGGCTTCTGGCAAAGACATTTGGGAACCATGGCAACAGGCCCCTCCCGCAAAAGATCAGCAAGAACAGCCAGCCAAGACCAAGTTTACCGATCAATGAGAACAGCAGAACTCCAGCGCTAGGGGAATACAGGACATAGAATTCATGGCTTTTTCCCCCTGATTCTTTAGTCTTTCAAAGTGAATTTTTTTAATTTTCTTTTTTCTTTTTCTATTTTTTTACTTGAATTTTTCTCTTTCCTTTTTCAACTAACATCTTACCAATTCCTTTTTTAAAATCTTTTTAATTTTCAATTTTACAGTCATATTCTATCCCTTCATTGTAGTTAACCTTATTTTTTGTATATATATTTTTCTTTCTTTAAAATTTTGAGATACAGTTTCTTCTAGCAGACCAAAATATACCCTAAATAGTCTCCCGCCTGATTACATTCTCTTTTTAAACTTTTTTCATTCTTTTTTCAACCAACTTCTCATCTTGTCAATTCCTTTTTTAAAATCTTTATTAATTTTCATCTCTACAGTCATATTTCATCCCTTCATATTTACCCTTATTTCTGTGTGTGTGTGTGTGTGTGTGTGTATACATAAAGTTTTTCTTTAAAATTTTGGGAGGTAATTTCTTCTAACAAACCAAAATACACCCAAAATCTAGTGTGAGGCTCTGTTCTGTTCACCAGCCTGATCATATTTTTGTTTTCCTTTCTTTTCCCCCCAGTTTCAGGTATCTTCTGATTTGTTTAGTGTATATTTTTCTGGGGTCACTGTTACCCTTGTAGCATTTTGTTCTCTCATTCATCTACTGTCCTCTGGACAAAAATGACAAGACGGAAAAACTCACCTCAGGAAAAAAACAAGAGGCACTACTGACTGCCTGGGACCTAATCAATATGGATATTTGTAAGATGTCAGAACTAGAGTTCAGAATGACGATTTTAAAGATACTAGCTGAGCTTGAAAAAAGCATAGAAGATACTAGAGAATCCCTTTCTGGAGAAATAAAAGAACTAAAACCTAACCAAGTTGAAATCAAAAAGACTATTAATGAGGTACAATCAAAAATGGAGGCTCTAACTGCTAGGATAAATGAGGCAGAAGAGAGAATGAGTGATATAGAAGACCAAATGATGGAAAATAAAGAAGCTGAGAAAAAGAGAGATAAACAACTACTGGATCACGAGGGCAGAATTCGAGAGATAAGTGATACCATAAGATGAAACAATATTAGAATAATTGGGATCCCAGCAGAAGAAGAAAGAGAGAGGAGAGCAGAAGGAATATTGGAGCAAATTACAGCAGAGAACTTCCCTAATTTGGGAAAGGAAACAGGCATCAAAATCCAGGAGGCACAGAGAACCCCCCTCAAAATCAGTAAAAATAAGTCAACACCCCGACATCTAATAGTAAAACTCACAAGTCTCAGAGACAAAAAGAAAATCCTGAAAGCAGCTCGGGACAAGAGATCTGTAACCTACAACAGTAGAAATATTAGATTGGCAGCAGACCTATCCACAGAGACCTGGCAGGCCAGAAAGGATGGCATGATATATTCAGAGCACTAAACAAGAAAAACATGCAGCCAAGAATACTATATCCAGCTAGGCTGTCATTGAAAATAGAGGAGAGAGAAAAAGCGTCCAGGACAAACAAAAACTAAAAGAATTTGCAAACACCAAACCAGCCCTATAAGAAATATTGAAAGGAGTCCTCTAAGCAAAGGGAGAGCCTAAAACTAACATAGACCAGAAAGGAACACAGACAATATACAGTAACAGTCACCTTACAGGCAATACAGTGGCACTAGATTCATATCTTTCAATAGTTACCCTGAATGTAAATGGACTAAATGTCCCAATCAAAAGACAGTGTATCAGATTGGATAAAAAAACTAGACCCATCGAGGAACAGAATCGAGAGCCCAGAAATGGACCCTCAACTCTATGGTCAACTTATCTTTGATAAAGCAGGAAAGAATGTCCAATGGCAAAAAGACAGTCTCTTCAACAAATGGTGTTGGGAAAATTGGACAGCCACATGCAGAAGAATGAAACTGGACCATTTCCTTACACCACACACAAAAATAGACTCCAAATGGTTGAAAGACCTAAACGTGAGACAGGAGTCCATCAAAATCCTAAAGGAGAACGCAGGTAGCAACCTCTTCGACCTCAGCCTCAGCAACTTCTTCCTAGAAACATCGCCAAAGGCACGGGAAGCCAGGGCAAAAATGAACTATTGGGATTTCATCAAGATGAAAAGCTTTTGCACAGCAAAAGAAACAGTCCACAAAACCAAAAGACAACCGACAGAATGGGAGAAAATATTTGCAAATGACAGATCAGATAAAGGGCTAGTACCCAAAATCTATAAAGAACTTATCAAACTCAACACCCAAAGAACAAATAATCCAATCAAGAAATGGGCAGAAGACATGAACAGACATTTTTCCAAAGAAGACATCCAAATGGCCAACAGGCACATGAAAAAGTGCTCACATCGCTTGGCATCAGGGAAATCCAAATCAAAACCTCCATGAGATACCACCTCACACCAGTCAGAATGGCTAAAATTAACAAGTCAGGGAACGACAGATGTTGGCGGGGATGTGGAGAAAGGGGAACCCTCCTACACTGTTGGTGGGAATGCAAGCTGGTGCAACCACTCTGGAAAACAGTATGGAGGTTCCTCAAACAGTTGAAATTAGAGCTACCATTTGATCCAGCAATTGCACTACTGGGTATTTACCACAAAGATACAAATGTAGGGACCCGAAGGGGTACGTGCACCCCAATGTTTATAGCAGCAATGTCCACAATAGCCAACCTGTGGAAAGAGCCAAGATGTCCATCGACAGATGAATGGATAAAGAAGATGTGGTATATATACACAATGGAATATTATGCAGCCATCAAAAGGAATGAGATCTTGCCATTTGCAACGACGTGGATGGAACTGGAGTGTCTTATGCTTAGTGAAATAAGTCAATCAGAGAAAGACATGTATCATATGACCTCACTGATATGAGGAATTCTTAATCTCAGGAAACAAACTGAGTGTTACTGGAGTGGTGGGGGGGTGGGAGGGATGGGGTGGCTGGGTGATAGACATTGCGGAGGGTATGTGCTACAGTGAGTGCTGTGAATTGTGCAAGACTGTTGAATCACAGATCTGTACTTCTGAAACAAATAACGCAACATATTTTAAGAAAAAAGAAAAAGAAGAAGATAACAGGAGAGGAAGAATGAAGGGGAGTAAGTCAGAGGGGAGACGAACCATGAGAGATGATGGACTCTGAAAAACAAACTGAGGTTTCTAGAGGGGAGGAGGGTAGGGGGATGGGTTAGCCTGGTGATAGGTATTAAAGAGGGCACATTCTGCATGGAGCACTGGGTGTTATGAACAAACAATGAATCATGGAACACTACATCAAAAACTAATGATGTAATATATGGTGATTAACATAACAATAAAAAAATTAAAAAAAACAAAACTAGACCCATCGATATGCCGCCTGCAAGAGACTCATTTTAGACCCAAAGACACCTCCAGATTGAAAGTGAGGGGTAGAAAAAAATTTACCATGCTAATGGACATCAAAAGAAAGCTGGGGTGGCAATCCTTATATGACAAATTAGATTTTAAACCAAAGACTATAATAACAGATGAAGAATGACACTACATCATACTTAAAGGGTCTATCCAACAAGAAGATCTAACAATTGTAAATATTTCTGCCCCTAACATGGGAGCAGCCAATTATATAAGTCAATTAATAACAAAATCAAAGAAACACATCAACAATACAATAATAGTAGAGGACTTTAACACCCCCTCACTGAAATGGACAGATCATCTAAGCAAAGATCAACAAGGAAATAAACGCTTTAAATGACACACTGGACAAGATAGACTTCATAGATATATTCAGAATATTCTATCCCAAAGCAACAGAATACATATTCTTCTCTAGTGCCCATGGAACATTCTCCAGAATAGATCACATCCTAGGTCACAAATCAGGTCAGAGGAATGTTGAAAAAGAAAAGCAAAGCTGGTGGCATCACAATTCCAGACTTCAAGCTGGATTACAAAGCTGTAATCATCAAGAAAGTATGGTACTGGCACATAAACAGACACACAGATCAATGGAACAGAATAGAGAGCCCAGAAATAGACCCTCAACTCTATGGTCAACTCATCTTCCACAAAGCAGGAAAGAATGTCCAATGGAAAAAAGACAGTCTCTTCAACAAATGGGGTTGGGAAAATTGGACAGCCACATGCAGAAGAATGAAACTGGACCATTTCCTTACACCACACACACAAATAGACTCCAAATGGTTGAAAGACCTAAATGTGAGACAGGAGTCCATCAAAATCTTAGCGGAGAACAGAGGCAGCAACCTCTTCGACCTCAGCCACAGCAACTTCTTCCTAGAAACATCACCAAAGGCAAGGGAAGCAAGGGCAAAAACGAACTATTGGGACTTCATCAAGATGAAAAGCTTTTGCACAGCAAAGGAAACAGTCAATAAAACCAGAAGACAACCGACAGAATGGGAGAAGATATTTGCAAATGACATATCAGATAAAGGGCTAGTATCCAAAATCTATAAAGAACTTATCAAACTCAACACCCAAAGAACAAATCCCATCAAGAAATGGGCAGAAGACATGAATAGACATTCCTGCAAAGAAGACATCCAAACGGCCAATAGACACATGAAAAAGTGCTCAACATCGCTCGGCATCAGGGAAATCCAAATCAAAACCTCAATGAGATACCACCTCACACCAGTCAGAATGGCTAAAATTAACAAGTCAGGAAACGATAGATGTTGGCAAGGATGTGGAGAAAGGGGAACCCTCCTACACTGTTGGTGGGAATGCGAGCTGGTGCAACCACTCTGGAAAACAGTATGGAGGTTCCTCAAAAAGTTGAAAATAGAGCTACCCTACGACCCAGCAATTGCACTACTGGGTATTTACCCCAAAGATACAAATGTAGTGATCCGGGGAAGGGGCACGTGCACCCCGATGTTTATAGCAACAATGTCGACAATAGCTAAACTATGGAAAGAGCCTAGATGTCCATCAACAAATGAATGGATAAGAAAGATATGGGGGGGAGGTGTGTAGTGAAATATTATGCAACCATCAAAAAAAACGAAATCTTGCCATTTGCAACGACATGGATGGAACTAGAAGGTATTGTGCTAAGCAAAATAAGTCAATCAGAGAAAGAAAAGTATCATATGATCTCATTGATATGAAGAATTTGAGAAACAAGACAGAGGATCATAGGGGAAGGGAGGGAAAAATGAAACAAGACAAAACCAGAGAGGAAGACAAACCATAAGAGACTCTTAATCTCAGGAAACAAACTGAGGGTTGCTGGAGTGGAGGGGGGTGGGAGGGATGGGGTGGCTGGGTGATGGACAATGGAGAGGGAATGTACTATGGTGGGCGCTGTGAATTGTGTAAGACTGATGAATCACAGAGCTGTACCCCTGAAACAAATAATACATTATATGTTAATTACAAAAAAAGAAACCGCAAAAAAAAAAAATTACATAAGAACAACAAATTAAAACCAAAGAGAAGAAAATGAAAAAGTAAAAATAGAACTAGTGGATATTTTTAAAATTACAACAGCGAATATCAACAAAGCCAACAGATGATTCTTTAAGAAGTCTAATAAATCTGATTAACCCTGGTGAGACTGTCCAAAAAAGAAATGAAGTTAGAAAAGTTACAAAAATATCTACTATCTACCCCTCAACTCATGAGGCTAGCATTACCTTTACACCAAAACCTGACAAAGTTACTTTAAAAAAAAGAAGTTCAGGTCAGACTCTCTCATGTGATAAATGCAAAAATCTTAAAATATTAACAAATATTAACAGTAATATATCATAGCTACGTTCAGTTTATTCCAGGAGTTCAAAGTTGCTTTAAAATTCAAACTATCAATTCAGTAAAGTCAACCAGATTAATAGAATGAAAGAGAAACCTCTATCATTTTGATTCAGAAAAAGCATTTGATAAAATTTAACATCTATTTATCTAACAGAGAATATTCACACAAATTCTCAAACACCTCAGCAAACTTCACTTCACTGTAATACTGAAAATTTTCTTTGAGATCCAGAAAGGAAAAAGGGTATTTGCCATCATCATTTCTATTCAACACTGTATGTAAGGCCCAGGCAAAGTAATAAGACAAAGGAAAAAGCCAAACAAAGGGCATAGGACTGAAAAAAAAAGTAAAAGTAAAAATACCAGTATTTTTAGATAATGTGACTGTGTTATTCAAAAGAATCTACAAAGTATTTGAATTAATCAGAGAGTTGAGCAAGATAAAAAAAATCAAATGTGTATCTGATACTAGCAACAGAGACTGAAATTTACAAAATTAAATAATTTGTGGGGCGCCTGGGTGGCTCAGTCAGTTGAGCGTCTGACTTCGGCTCAGGTCATGATCCCAGGGTCCTGGGATCGAGTCCCACATTGGGCTCCTGGCTCAGCGGGGAGCCTGATTCTCCCTCTCCCTCTGCTTGCTGCTCACCCTGCTTGTGCGCTGTCAGATGGATAAATGAGATCTTAAAAAAATCATAATTTGCAACAGCATCAAAAATATCAAATACACAGAAATATGTCTAACACATATAAGACCACTATTGTGGGCTATTTTTCTGTCTTTGTGTCAATACCACACTGGTCTTGATTATTCTAAGTATCAATAGCTGAGAAAGTAAATCTTCACTCCCTGTTCTTTTTCTTTAGAGCTCTATTAGCTATTCTTAGCTAACTTTATTTCCATATAAATTTTAGAATGTTTGTCTCTGTAAAAAAAAAAAAAGACAATATTTTTGTTGTGATAGCTTTGACTTCACGGAAGAACTGACATTATGGTTGATGCGTACATATGTATGATTGTATGTATGATTATGTGGACCATCCACAAGAACTCAAACCACCACCACTGGAATGGTAGTCTAGATCAGGGTTTTTTAAACTGCAGATTATATGGTTAGTAGGTTACAAACACCCTTATTTTCCATTAGAAAGAAATTATCAAAGTGCATCACATGAGCTTTGTAAGTAAGATTAAGAACTTTTTTCATGAAACTTTTGCTTAAGCGATATACCCACATATCCCATACACAAATATCTGTACAGGTATGCAGAGACCATGCTTTAAAAATCTGCTTTTTATTGTTGATTACAATAAAAAGTAATTGAAAAACCATGCTCTCAGAACTATTTTTAACATAATTCTAGTAAGTGTCATTAATGTTCTAATACCTGGTATTCACCATAGCATATATTTTGTAGCTGTATCAATTTTGCTTTAGCTCAGATGTAAACATTAGATTTGTGAGTAAGTCTGTGATAGAGTAGAATTAACTTAGTAAATGGTGAAAACTATAGGCCTTTGAAGAGTGAGTTAGAGAAGAACATGACAACAACATTGTCAGGGAGGTAACCAGAGCTCAATGTCTGTGAAAGAGAATGTTCAAGAACAAGTGAGGTTTAGCTCAGGGAGGGTACTAGAAGGAGTGAGTGACCATAGAGGACAGCTGTCAGAGGAGACATTTACCCAGCTCTCCCCTCTTGACTCCCATCTACTGGTCTCTTTCTGAAAACCACCCCTTCTTGCTCTTCTTGCTTTTAGTCTTTAGTCAGCTTCAGTGTTGCAGAATTCCGAACCTCAGTGGCTGGAGAGTGATCCCACCACCATGTCTGGCTCCCCATCTTTTCCCTCAAGAAGCACCCTGGCAATTTGCTCTCCCAGCTCTCTGGCTCAGGACCACCATCTCGCTTATGATGCCTCCCAGCCAACCCCCAGCTGGAGTTTAGGCAATAAATATCAGGGTGATGAGATGAGAAGAAAGCAGCTTTAACCTCAATCCCTGGGCTTGTACTACCCCAAACGGAAGAAAGGTCAAACATCTCCATGTTGCATAGCAACTAGTGAAAAAGATTAGATTTACAGCAACCAGAATGATAATGAGTTAATATTTATTGTGCGTCTGTTTTGTGCCAGGCATTTCAATCATTTTACATGAATTAACTCATTTAATTTTCACAGTAACACTGAGGAAGGTGAGGTTATCCCCATTTTGCAGGTGAGGCAAATGACGATCAGAGTTTTTAAGCAACTAGCGCAGTCTCACAGCTCAAAAGTTGTGGACAATATGGAGAGAAAGGAACTAAAGGCAAAGTATGAAGTAACCAAGAAAGAAAAGAATATTGAGTTATCTTCTTGACAAAGTGAGACTCTGATTTTTCAGGGTGACTTTAGTTTGCCTTCAGTTACAACTTCAAGACTTCACACAAACTCAAGATATATCAGTGCTTGGACTTCACCTTCCTTTACCCATAAACTCTTGTGTGGAAACATCCAATGTCAGTCTCACAGAGGTTTTTCCTTAAGAAAGATTGTTTTTTGTAGCTTGCAAACTGGAGCCCTCATCATGAAATGTTGAAAAGTTTCTAGGACTCCCCAGGACACTAATCCAGAAGACCAGAAGTTTCAGCACCCAATGACTAAAAGTCATTGAGGTTCTTTGAGAGAGGTGAGCCTCTGACCTTATTTTGGAAAACTCAACAAAGAGACTGGTACACAGAAGCCCTTCTGAAAATCAACAAGATAAACCATTTAACCTGGGGGAAAGGCATCAAAACCCCAAAGCCTAGTGAATTACCCAGAAACACAGTCAACATCAAAGGGCTGAGGTACGTATTGATGAATACATAGCAGTTTCTCCACCAAGTTTTTCCAGGAGCTAAGAAAAAAAAAAAAGTGTTCAAAAGTAGGAAGAAAGAGACTGGGTTATTACTAGCACTTACTAGTGAATCAGAGGTACTTATTAAAAAGAGAGAACTTGCAACATGACATTTAGACATGGTTTATGTGATGTGCACTGTCCCATTAGAGCCCTGACCTAAATTTAGTAGTTTAAAAAGAGCTAAGTCTCTATTCCCACCCATTTCCAAACACCAGCTGAGAATTCATTCTCAGACCCTTTTCCTCCACAAGAGATCCTTGAGAACTTCTGAAAAATTTAAGAAAAAAAGGTCAGGAAATTAAAAGGCAGTCCGCAGTCTCTTCTCTTTCCTAAAATGGCCATGTGGTTACAATCCATGATTATGAAAGGGTTAAAATTCTGCACTGTTTAAGAACAACCAGTTGACCTTTAAATATGCTGGTTTGATTCCAATCACCTTTCAACAAGCATGAAATCTGGCACAAAGTGTACTAACACACACCAATTATCTTCATAGTGTACAAGACTGAGCTCACAGTGTCCTGTTTAGAAAAAAGAATTAATGTTAGTTTTCCAAAAGCCAGACTTAAAGGCTGAGTGTCTTTGTTGGTAGGATTGTCCTTTGGTAACTGTCACCAAAAGTGCTGTTGGAGAAAGCCTTTCTTTGAAAAAGAACAGTTTTTTAAAGAAAATCACTTTTTCATGTGGTTTAAATTCTGTTATAGGAAATCGTTTCCCCCCGGCTCTTGAACGTCAAAAGTAAAAATAGCTGGGAAATAGTTCATTACAATGCTCAGTTAAGAACTTTACAGGCCATCTATGTAAGAGAAAAACTGTCCCCCCTGGTGGAAGGGTGAAATGCCCAACCCTACTCTGGGCAAATGCATTAAAATCCAGAGATTCAAAAGCAATTGTTGAGTGTCTATGTCTTAAAATGACTCTTTGCTTTTCCAAAGTGATTCCCCTAACGTTCTTTTAAGGGGTAATATTCCCTTGTGCCTTCAAAACAGAATTCAGTGTACAAAAAATTCTGTCGCGGGCTTTTGAAGAATATATTGGCTGGCTGTTTGGGCACAAAACACAGATGTAGGAGCCCTCTATGGAGGTCTGTGCCTGGCAACCAGATAGCCTCTGGTCAATCATGAGACTATGTTCTTTATCACTTCCTTTGTCCTCTATCTCCAGATGCCCTTTGGGTCTCTGGACCCATTCCCTTTCAGACAGTTACAGGGAATATTAACCCCATACCTCCACCACAGTCAAGCCCGGGGTTTTTTTTTCCTTGTTCAAACCTTTGCCTTAGGACTGAGACTTCTGAGCTTCCTTCCCACATCTTAGCCTCCCACTGCAGTGAGAGACTTCGGCTGACCATTCGCAGGTTTGTCAGCCTCTCCTTGCCACAATATTTGACTTCCCTCATTCACTCCCCGTCATCTGGCAGTCTGGAGAGAGGGAGATCAGTGAGGATCTCACGGCAATGTGGCCAGGAGCCCTAGGCCAGCGTCCAGATCACCACCACCCACCCATGCGCTTCTGCTTTCTGGGGCCAAGGGAGGGGCTTGCTTCAGGATAGGGCACCTTCCGGCTTGGGGACTACTCACAGACCACGTCAGGAAAACAAGTGCCAGCCCAAGGCTGTGGCACAGAAGGCCCCTTGGGGTTTACTGTCTATCAGGACAACTTGGCGACACGTATAGCCCTGAGGACCCTTCCAAAATGAAAGGGACCCTTTCAGAGCCCTGGATGAGCGGGATCATTCCAGAGTTGCGCCAGGTAAAAGGAGAAACCAAGGCTTCTGTGAGCCTCACTCATTGCCTCTGCCTTATTTCTCATTTGTTCCCAAGACACAAAGTTCTCTTGCCAGCTGCTGCCGCGTGGCCACAAATCCCAAAATTCCCTTTTGACACCTCCAGGACTAACTACATATTAAAGTCTTCATAGAACCATCAAGCCCAACTCCGAACTGATTCCCCACACCCATTTGCCTTGCCAAGATTTGCGGAGCAGGGAAATGAAAGTATCTTTGCGCTACTATCCTTGGCTCAACAACCAACGGTGAAATGCAGATCCCCTGAGTACAGGTGAGAACCACCATCAGTCCCACATCTGACTTGTGTAGTTTTCCTCCTTGAATGCAGACAATGACTCCCCTGGTCACATCATCCTAAAGTCTGTGACATCAGAGAAGACTCAAAGTCCTATGTGTGTGAAGAATTGGGTGGAAATACATTTACTTAACATTTTCTATGTTATTAATCAGGGCACATGATTCAATGGTGGATGAGAGCTGTTCAGGATTCCCAGGCCAACCACCAATTCCTCTCCTTTCTGTCAGCATCGGGCTCACTCCAACCTCCACCAGAAAAGCCTTGCGGTAGTGAGAAAAAGCAAGCCTGCGACACCTGAAGACAGAAGACTGAGGACTCAGTCTCGGCGTTGTTATTAGGTGAGTGATCTTGGCCCAGTTAGGACAATTCACTTAAACCTCAGTTTCATGTTCTGCAAAATGGGGATTACAATAACCACCATAGAGGTACTATGACAGAAGCAATGAGACAATGAAAAAAACATAATTTGGAATTATAAACAGAGAAAGAGAGAATAATGAGAGAGGAGGGGAGGAAAAACTGAGGTCTGCCTGCCTTACCCTTTCACACTAACACAGAAAACGTTCACAGAAAACCTAAAGAAGATAAACCAAACTATACTATCCTCAGGCACTGTCCAAGGGAGAGGCTGCTGTAATGTCCAAGTCTGTGGGAGCAGAGCTCTGTGGGAGCGGTGGGTCTGGAGGCTCTGGGAGCCTGGAGTCCAGCACTAACGCTCCGGGACTGGCCCACAGCAAGCCCTGGTCGCTCCCCTTGGTGGAAAGACCAGACCAGCAGAAGGACGCACTTCCAGAGCGAGGCGAGACAAACACCTGACCCCATGAACTTACTCTATCCCCACGGCACATCAGCTTCAGCAGAAAATTCCAGCTTTGTGTTTGCTGCTTGGTCCCACTTGAATGGGAAGTTCTGCTGAGGCCCAAAATAGAAAACAGGAAGTCAACAGAACTGATTCACTTAAGTCTCAAATACAAAAAGCCCTGTGCTCATTATGGATAAGAATTACCGTGAAGTAGAAACCTCCTTTTTGTTTGTGTGTGTTTTTTAAGGATTTATTTATTTATTATTTTAGAGAGAGAGAGAGCAAGCACAAGTGTGGGGGAGGGGCAGAGGGAGAGAAGCAAGACGACTCCCTGCTGAGTGTGGAGCCCAAAGTGGGGCTCCATCCCAGAATCCTGAGATCATGACCTGAGGTGAAATCAAGACTTGGAGGTTTAACTGACAGAGCCACCCAGGTGCCCCAGAAACCTCCTTTTTGAAAGGAGATCACATGCCAACTGTTTACAGAAAACAGAGTGGGTTTTGATAAGAAGAGTCATTAATGCTTACAGAGGGCTTATCACCTTCCAGGCCATGTTCTGAGGGCTGCACATGATTTTATGCAGCTATTATTACTATCCTCCCTGTGTAGAAGAGGAAATTGAGTCAAGAGAAAGTGAAGTCACTGAAACCACACAATGAATCAGGAGGAAAGCCAGCCTTTGAACTCAGGCGGTCTGACTCCAGACCCTGAACACTCAACTCCTCACTTTCCCGCCTCTCATTAGGCTACTTACTCCTCCTTCCCTCCAGCTTTCACTGGCTAACACCGCCCACACATCCAACCCAGCCCTCCCCTTCTGTCCAGGCTTTGTTCCACATTCCTGTCTCCCCTGATGGATGCCATGCTGCACTTTCTCTCCAGGCTCACCTGAAATTTTGAACGAAGTTACTGGATTTTCTCTAAACTCAAGTATGCTACCCACCCCCCACTCTTTTTAATCTCATCCCCACTTAAGCATCAGCTTGTAAGTGTTCTCCAGTTCTGTCATCTGTTTCCAGAAAGTGCATCAGAAAAACAGAACACAGCCCCAAATTCCAGCAGATCCCCAAAGAAACATGTTATTGCCACCAACACTCAGCTGCCATGACCACGCCAAGTCTCCAAACTTCCATTCATTTATCCAACAAGCATTTCCCACACACCAGCCGTGTCCATTTCAGTACATGAGCATTACATGGGCCCTGTCCTGTAGGATCTCACAGGCAAATGAGATCAATGTTTACACAGTCTTAACAAGCTGTGATAGGTAGGAAATGCATGCTGTTAATGGCTCCTTGCTCCTGCATTTCCCACGTCATATCGTCAGGCTACCACACTGCCCCTTCCTTCTCATCTCTGCTGCCCCCTGGTGGTTCACTGCCCCCTACCTGTTCCTCAATCATTGCAATCCCCTCCCAACTTAGCTCCCTGCCTCATTCCCCTGCCCTACAAAACCAGCCCGCCTCCTGCCGCCTAATAACCTATAGGGTCACTCTCCTACATGAAGAGCATACGGGTTAGTGAACCAAGTGCAAGGCCCTGGGCCTGGACAAGCCAACATGGCCAAGGAACTTCCCTGACCTTCCATTCTTGCTCCACTCCCCTCCACACACATGCACTGCGCCTCAAATGCCACCTAAGGGAGACCACCTACAGCACTCCAAATCTCATTCACCTTCTTATCTCCTCCTGTGCCCTTTGCCCACCCCGCCCTTCCAATCTATGAGCTGATTTTCGTGTTTGAGCTTCAGAAGCTGCTCCTAAGATTCAAGTCAAATCACTTCCCCCAAGAAGCCTTCTCTCATTCTCCCACAAGGTGTGATAGTTCCCTTCTCGGTTGTGCGATCGTCATGCATTTGTGTCTCCTTTAGGGCACTTGACTTGTAATGTGCATTAGTCACTTCTGTGTTTTCCCTTATGGTCTCTGTATCTTTGCAACAGTGCTTCGCCCATACTGTCTTTGTTCAGTCCAGCACCTAGGAGATCGCCTCGAGCGTAACAGGTGCTGAATGAATAATGAATATGTTCTTTATTCTTTCTATGTGATGAAGTGGGAGCAACATCTCATGAGGACCAAGGAAAAAACCTAAGGTTTTTGTCCTTTTTATTGGTATCATGTAGTCATTTATCCGACAAATCTTTTTTTCATCCCTAGACTGCACGCTAGGCACTCAAAATACAAAAAAAAAAAAGAAAACGACACAAACGCCTGCACTCAATAAACATAAATTCTCTTTCAGAGATACTGGCACATAATACAAATACAATATGCAATAATATACACACAAAATAATATGAGTTGCAAAGCTATGACACCTCACTACCAACTAGGTGTGTGATCTTGGGCAAGTCACTTAGTGAAGTATCGATAAATATCCCATGAAAAGTCATAGGCAGTCTGTGAAGTGATGATTTTAACCACTGCATGGCATGTTTTTCTAGGGGTGGCACTTCCAAGTTAGTAAGTGCCAATACATTTGCAAAAATTATTAATGCTAATGAATGGAGATCATGTAGGCAGCCGCTAAAGAAAGGTAAAGACCAGCAGCTGAAATTGATATTTAGACAATGAGAAAAATAAATTTTAAGCACTTCACCAGCACAACATAAGTAAACAGTGAAATTCAAGACCATGACATGTAAGGTGGTCCCTGTGTCTGGGCTCCTCCTCCTGCAGGTGCATGATGGGTACTATGGGATGCTCCTCCTCTGCCAAACCCCCCAAAATGGACAGCAGAACACCCTCCATGGCTCATGATTTAAACTATTTTAAAATTAATAATCAGGGGGCACCTGGGTGGCTCAGTCGTTAAGTGTCTGCCTTCGGCTCAGGTCATGATCCCAGGGTCCTGGGATCGAGCCCAGCATCGGGCTCTCTGCTCAGTGGGGAGTCTGCTTCTCCCTCTCCCACTCCCCCTGCTTGTGTTCCCTCTTTCGCTGTCAAATAAATAAATAGCAATAAAATAAAAGTAATAATCAGAATGGGCATATGTGTTGTCCCTTTAAGGTCAATGGCTGCCAGAGAAACAGAACTTGTCTTATAGTACAATGAAAAAGATTCACATCTCCTTAAAAAATGACTTAACACAAAAAAGAGTGCGTATCACTCACATCATCATAGGAAAGTGAGGCCATAGAGGCAAATGTAGATTGTGCTCGCTCAAGCTTTCCCCAGGTGCAAAGGAGTCTTGATCATCAGATTTTGAGTTTAACATCTTTTGGCCGTGGCTATTCAGAAGACAGATGTGAATGGTCCACTTTACCCCAGCATAAAACATGCAGGTCATTTAATAGACTCCTCTAGCCCTGATTCTTGCTCATCAAGTCTGGTTATCGACTGGTTTGCCATAAGGTCTATCAGTTGGAATAGAATGTGATGATCAAGCTGATGAGTACTGTGGTTTGTGGGACAGAGGTCTTTGTCACCAGAAATATGTCATTCTCCTTGACACATCAGTCTCATTAGCTGATTAATAGGACTCCTCACCTAAGCAGTCAATGACCTCTCAGGAAATTCAAATCGAACCTAATCAAATTTCTGGACCTGTAAACCTTAGACCTTAGAGAATTCTGCTGCAAGCACACTTGGCCGTGGCTCCAGAAACAAACCCAGATGCCCTTCCTTCTCTTAGAGGCCTCCTTCCCCGTCACATATGCCATTTTTCTCTAAACCTAGCTTCTAGTTACTGAAACTAGGTAAGGACCAGGTTTTCTTTTCTTTGTGCATCAGGCCTAGATAGGAATGATGCTCAGCTAAGCTTGAGAAATGCTCTCCTCTGGGCTCCATATTCTCCCACCAGTATTTCACACATGGGATTGGAAATGCATGTGTGAAAGTCAGGCTCCCCTCTGTGACGTGGGCAAAGACTTCTTTTTGTTCATCTCTGTATCCCCACACTCAGTGCCTGGCATGTCAAAAGTATTCAATAAATGGTTGGGAATGAAGTAATCATTCAGTGTCATCAAGAACTTGAAAGAAAGAAAGAGAGAGAGAAAGAGAGAAAGGAAGGAAGGAAGGAAGGAAGAAAGAAAGGAAGAAAGAGGGGGGAGGGAGGGGGAGGGAGGAAGGAAGAACTTACTGAGAATTTAGACATGGAATTCAGAACTACAAAAGCAACGGTTCCTATCCTCAAGCCAAATCTATGAAAAACTGAAAACCTCAATTGTGAACCATGATTTGGTCTTAGGCATGGGTCACTGTCAGAGAAAAACAATTCAGAAGGAATCCAGAAGTAATTTCCAAACAACGAATTCTCTTTCTCCCTTTCTCAAACAGTGTTATAGGGAGGTTAGTATACAGCAACAATTCATAAAAACCCCTTCTGTTCATATGGTGACTTGACCTCACACGAGCTCTTTCAATGCACTGCTTGCTCTTCTTCAGATTCCCCCCGCTAAACACCTCTTCCAGATCTGGTCCCCAAAGCTCACTCCTTCTGTCCCTCCATCTCTCCCCTTGATTCCACATCGCAAAAGTCCAAAAGAACTGGTTTGGCAATATCAAACCATGCTTGAAATGTGGGGAAGGAAAAGAAAATGAATAAGCAAAACCAGAACAATTCTTGGTAGATAGGGCAAGAACACAGTGAATCTATCATGCATTACAAATGTTGGCCTCTTCATATACAGATACAACTTACAGGTGCTGAAATGAACAGGAAATGGTACAAAGAAAAGAGTTTGAATTGTTTAAGCATCTGCAATGTTACGAGACTCGTGACACTTAATCACAAAATATTTATTGAGCACCTAGTCTAAGAACTATTTTGGAAAGGACACTATGGCGAGGGACCCAAGACCACCCCGACAGTTGGACATTCACTACAAGAACTCACAGAACTCAGCTTATCGTTCTTATAGCTAAGATTTTATACAGCAGTATAGTAAGAATACACAGCCAGATCATAAGAAAAGACAGAGAGTGAGCCTGGAGGAGTCCATATACAGATTTCCTTATGCTCTCTCCTTCCCATGAGCTGTCAGAGAGAGAACACGAACCCCAGCAACAAAAATGCAGCAACATGTGTGTAAGGATTCAGCCTAGGGAAGCTCCTGAGAGACTCAGTGCCCAAGGTTTTTTACTGCTGGTCACGTAGGTACTTTCTGACTGGCACATTAAAAAATTCCAGACTCCCAGAGGGAAGCAGGTGTTCAAGCATAAATTAGATTTGTGCACAAAACTCTAGGCACAACGCACCATACCTATCAGTTACCTGTGGACTAAGAGCACTGAGAGAACCAGGTTCCTAGACACCAGCCAAGAGCCAACCTTGCCATCAGGCCTTTCCAAGGCTAGCAGTCTGAGGACTGCTATGTTAACTCTTTTCTGCAGAGATACAAAGACCAAGTTCTTGCCCTTGAGGCAAATAACATTTAGAGAAATAACGTGTATACATTAAACAGGCAAAGCAATACAGTAGACAGAGCAGGCTGGCTAACACTAAAGCAACATTGCCCAAAATGTGCTTGAGACCACATTTCTCAGAATCACCAGGGTGCTCATCAGCCTAGTGGCAACAACTCAAAGCATCCTCGGCAGTGGAAGGATAGAATGTCAGTCAAAGCCAGGGGTTCCTGGTGAGATTATAGAAGACCCTGAATGCCACAATGAGAAATCTGAATTTGACTTCATAGCTGTGGGAAGCCAGTGAATTTTTTTTTAAAGATTTTATTTATTTATTCATGAGAGACAGAGGGAAAGAGAGAGAGAGAGAGAAAGCAGCAGAGAGAGAAGCAGGCTCCCAAGGAGCAGGGAGCCCGATGCGGGACTCGATCCCAGGGCCCTGGGATCACAACCTGAGCCCAAGGTAGATGCTTAACCATCTGAGCCACCCAGGCGCCCCGAATTTTTTTTTTCTTAACCAGAAAATAACAAGAACATCATCATCAAAGCAGCACTGTTTGAAGACGCATCTGACTACATTATGTAGAATACAGTAAAAGGGGTAGAGATCATAGGCCAAGAAGCCAGAACTTCAAAGGGAAAGAAAACAATCATCACAGACACCAGGGGCCATGCGGTAGGAGTTAGACACTGTCCGGGTGCTTAGCATCAATGCCCATGTCAGCCATCTACAGGAGGTACTACTGTCTCCATTGTATAGGTGAGCTCGGCCGATGGCATACAATGCAATGGAACCCAGATAGCGCCCATCACTCAGGTACTTACTCACTATCTAACAGACCTGTGTAACACAAAGTCAGGATAACAGAAAACCAACAAGTGGGGAGCCGGTGCCCGTGGCCAGGGCGAGGAAGTAATCACGCGAACTCCGTCACTTCTCTTGTCCTCTCCTCCATTTGGAGGCCTTATTCTTACATAACAGGCAGAAAGTCATTTTCCCAAAGTGGCAGAAGACTGAAAGAGAGAAGTAAAACCCGAAGTTGTCAAATTTTTCTGAATGAGAGGAGAGGTGGAGAATCAAGAGGAGTCACAGCTTCTTCCTGACCCAGATAGATAGTAAGAAACCAAGTGCCACGTTGCATCTCGATTTAAAGAAAGGAGTGGCCAACTGCAGCCTTCTTCGACCTTTAACATCTCAGAGAAATTTTACACTATTAAAATGTTCCTTCCTGTTTATTTCCCTCTGACATCATACAACCAAAACATCACTTAGTAACTAGACTACTCTCAAGACTATGATTTTTTTAAGACATCTAAAATTAACACTTGTTCCAGAATCATCACCACTCTCATCAAGATACAGTTGTTGATCACTCGCTTGCATAAAAAGTTTTGCAGATGCTAAAGGAAGACAATGACCCCAACGGCTTTAGAGGACACAACACAGTCATTTGCTTTAATTGATAAATATCTCTCCTAGTTCTCCATAAAACCCAGAATTAAGCAACAAGACATGACAAGCCACTCTTTATGGGGAATTAATCTGTTGCCTCAATCGACATTAAGCAGGAGGCCAAAGGCCATTAAAACAAGCTGAAATTGATGTACCAAAATAGCTCAGTCCAGGACACTGATCTTATCATGTTGGAAATGACTCTAAAATCTTTATTAGCTCTTAACATAATTCTAAGTGAGCGGTCCATATCTTTCATATTCAGATTCCCTATTAGCCAATTCAAACACTCAGAAGTATGGCCATGAAATGGCAAAGAGAAACAACTTGAACAAAACCTTCAAAACCTTCCACATCCCCCCAGTGGCCTGGGGCATGTACTCTGCTATTGGGGAAAATTCATCTGAATCAGGGAACCGGCCCAGTTACAGCTAGCTGGAAAATTCTTTTCCCCTAAGAGGTAATGGCAGCAGGAAGTTACTCGCTTATTATTACAGCACTGGGACAGGGTATGAAAGGAGACACGGCCTGCCTTCCAGGAGTCTCATGAGAAAGACGGGACAGACAGCTTAAAAACAACACGAACAAGCACAGGTAACTATTCCTCAACAGCGGTAAAAGCGTGGGTGGTGGAAGTCAAACGGCCTCCGTTGCAAGCCTTCCTTCACTAGTCACTATCTTAAAACCAAGTTTCATAACCCTCCCTATGCATCAGTCTCTTCTGAAAAACTGGGTGAATAATAATACCCACCTCCCAGGTAGTTGTGAAGAACCAGTAAGATAATGAACACAGAATGCTTAGCACAGAAAAGGAGCTCACCAAACATGAGCTGCTGTCACCACACAAGTCTTAGTTTTGTTCTTACCGCTAATACTACTGTTCCTACCACCGTGGCTACTCTCATCTACATTTTGCCCCATACCTTAAAGATAAGGAGGCTCCCAGGCTGCGTGAAGTGGTCCAGTCCAGATGGAATTGTTCATCGCAGGCAGGGAAGCCAGGAGGCTCATGGTTTGTGAGAAATGTCAAAGAAGAATATTTCAGATGGAAGAGATGGCTGTCGAGGGGAGTGAGCAGAGCCCGCATAAAGCAGATAAGTCTGCTTTAAATGGCTTCTTGAGCTGAGGAAAGGCACATGTTCACAGGTCATATGATTTTCCAAGCTGGAAAGTAACTTAGAAATCCTTAAGTCACTCAAAAGAAAAAAAAAAAATGCAGCTCTTGGGAAGCCACAAAAATCTTATGCCTTCCTCTAGTGCTATTTGAAATTTTGGAGTCAATTCAGTATGAAGAGGAAAGGAACGATGGATGCAGGAGTACCTCTGGGGGGGAAAAAATCTGTTTCTATTTTGAAAGAGACATGTTTCTTCCCTGGATCATGTGGCAACAATGTTAGCACTGAATCAGCTTGCTCACCGGCGAGTTTCCTTCCTCAGTCATGGGGAGAACCGCCCCGTGCAGGTTACCCTCAAGGGCAAGCTTTCCCGCTGCTTTATTTTCAAATGCCCTAGGACACCTCCACCCTGCCTCCGAGACACCCCAGGACAAAGAGACCACGAGAGTCAAGCGACTGGCTCTTAGCCACACAGCTAGTTGGCGCTGAAGAGAAACAGGAATTCTGCAGATAGAGAGGAAGGTTGCCAGGAGGAGAGGAAACAGACAGGACAGTGAGGGCTTAGAATAACCTGCTGTGGGAAATCGATGGCGGGCACAGCTCGGTAGATCTGAGAAAGAAAAGAGACTTAGGCAAAATGATTCTTCAGGAAGAGGATTTTTGCTACTGTGTAAAGAACACAATAAATTAAACATGTCAGATCGCTTATCTTGGCACCTTTGGCTATCAGAACTTAAGTGACATATCAACACAATATAAAGGGAAAAATCCAGGTGTAATTTTTCTCATGTGAGCAAGTTTCTAATTGGTGTTTAACCCATTTTAGGAAAGAAGCTGAAATGAGGCTCTTTCACAGTTGGTTATAACAAACGTAAAGGCCTGGCGGCTAAAACAACAAATTGTTTTCTGTTAAAAGAAAAAAAAGAAAAAACAAAAACAAAGTCACAAAACTGAGCACACAAGAGCTTGGACTTTTCTGGGTGTTCCCCAAGTCGAAAGTCAGGTTTTATTCCTGCTGCCGTGGAGAGGTCCTCTTGCTCTGGCAAGCTGAAGACACTCTGAGTTCTCCTCACCTTAGATTTTCAATTTAAGGAACTGGTGGCAGGGCATTTTTCGGGGAGAGTCCTCACCCTGGAGCCCTATGTGTACATAGGGACCGAGTACGGACCTGTGTTCGTGATAGATTCTTAGCAAATGTTTGACTCAAGACTCAGCTGCCACTCTTAGCTAACACAGCCTTCTCCCAAAGGGGACAGGACAAGAAAGGAACTTTGAGACTGGAATTTACCCAGCTCAGCCACTTCCCCTACTACTTATCAAAGGCCTTGCGGATTGGAATACTCGTAAAGGGCAAGATCCACACACCCATGTTTGAGTTACCATCTAAAACCAAAGTCAAATACACTTGTAGCGTTCTTCCTGCTGACAAATAAATTGTAGTGTTTCCTCAGAAGACGACTTCCTTTTGTCTTGGAGATTGGCCAGCAGACAGGGATGTGGGCCCCTCCAGAGTTTCCATACAGAAAGGGATTGGGGCGGGAGTCTATCAAGAGGAACATCGGGGACTTTGCTTGAGGCTGTGTCTGCAAAACACTCATTACATGTTTATTGGACCACTACTTGGGTTTTATCAGGATAGGAGCACCAGCTTCAGCTAAGTGGAGTTCATGGAGGTAAGGGTTAAGCCCCCACAAACAAGGCACTCTCTGGCCTCCAAATGGAGACTGAATGAAAGGATAGAAGGCCAGAGGGGGGAAAACTTGGAAAATGATGAAACTCTACTGTCAATGTGTCCACTCCAGTATGAATCTGTGAAGTCTCTCTTAAGGTGTTTGGGTCTGGGAGTTCAGCAGGTCAGAGTCCTTGCTGGAGTGATCCAAGCACATCATTCCATACCCACCCTCAACATTTTTTTACTTTATTCATATCCTATGTTGGTTTCCGGAAAAAAAAAAAAAAAGAGTAACATCTGTGAAGAGATAATACCATAAATGGTAGAAAATTCAAAAGTTAGACGAGAAAATACGATGAAATATAACACCCCTCCCACCTCTATCTCCCAGCCACTCAACAACTGTTAGTTTCTTGAATATACTTCCAAAACTGTTCTATGCACACACAAGTATATACGCACATTTTTATGAACATTTATATAAGACACACAGAAGAGTTTTCAAATTTTTTTGTGATCCACAAAAAGCAATGAAACTTCTCTTGTGTCCCATTGGTGTTAACTATTTTTTCCGCAGTACCAAGGTGCTTTAATCATTTTAGCTTCATAGTATATGTTCAGCAGAGCATTTTCATTATTGTTTGGATTCAGGACTTTCCCT
The DNA here is from genome assembly GCF_003265705.2 of Callorhinus ursinus. Lineage (NCBI taxonomy): Eukaryota > Metazoa > Chordata > Mammalia > Carnivora > Otariidae > Callorhinus > Callorhinus ursinus. The sequence goes on along the minus strand of NW_027397085.1, from coordinate 15,518,453 downwards.
GGCTGTTCTTGCCCTTTTATTTTTCCGTGGGAACTTCACGATCAGCTTCTCTAGACACATGGTCCTTTCCTTCATTGTATCCTGACACCAACTGTTGTTGTTTGTATGGATAAGGACTATTGATTTTTTTTTTTTTTAATCAAGCCACACTACTCCATTCTCTGCTGATTGCTTCTGGCAGTGATCTTTCAGTGAATTTTGTTTTCTAGGCACAGTCATATTATTTGCAAATATGGTTATCTTACCTCTTCCTCTCCAATTTGTATATCTCATTTTTTTAATCTAAAATGTTAGCAAGTACCTCAAGATTAATGCTCAATAATGTGATGAGAGTGACATCTTTGTCCTGATTTAATGCGAATGTCTATTATTTGCCTGTTAAGTGTGAGATGATTTGGGAGGTAAGGTACATATAGGGACTTAAAATTAGTTCTATTTTATGAGGTGTTTTTCCATAATCAATAATGGATTTTACTTTTATAAGATACACAGCAGTCATGGGTATGAGCACATGGTTTTACTTTTGCTGTTTTACTACATTACTGTGGTGAATTCTATCAGGAAGTTTCCCAAATACTAAGCTAACCTGCCTTTCCTGAAATCAACCTCACTCGGTCATGTTTTATTTTTCTTTTATTGTCACTCTGGATCTTGTTTGCTAATATTTTACTGAAGACCTTTTCATTGAGAGTCACAAGAGACATCAGTCTATAATTTTCTTTTTATTGTTGTTCCATGGCAGATTTTTGTCACCTTTACCTCATGAAAAGAAACCAGTGACTTTTATCTAGAAAAGTTTAAAAAGCAATGGAGTAATCAACTCATTAAGATCAGAAGAGCTTACCAGGGAACCTTGTAAATTGTACCTTGTAGTTGTGGAGAGAGGCAGCCTGCCCCCAACTTTTCTTTTCTTTTCTTTTAGTATAATTCATCTCTTTAAGTTTTCAGACCCTTCTGGGGCCAACCTTAGAACTTTACCTTTTCTAGAAATTAAATATTTTTATCCAAGTTTTTAAAAAATTTATTTTGGGGTATAGTTGACCAAAGAAGTCTCCTATCAGCTCCTTTAACTTTCTGAGATTATTTCTCAATTCTTGTTTTCTTATTTCATCCATTTCTGCTTTTTCCTTGCAAAAATAAATGAGTGTTGCAACATTATTCACAGTAGCCAAAAGGTGGAAGCAGTCCAAGTGTCCACCAACAGATGAATGCATAAGCAAACAAGATATATACATACAAGGAATATTGCTCAGACATAGAAAGGCATGGTGGTCTGACCTATGTTACCAAGTGGACGAAGCTTGAGGACATCATGCTCCATGAAATGAGCCAGACATAAAAAGACAGATATTGTATGATTCCACTTAGATGAAATACCTAGAATAGGCCAATTTATGGAGTCAAAAGGACATCAGCATTTACCATGAGCTGGGGGGGAGGGAGAATGGGGAGCTATTGCTTAATAGACGCAGAGTTTCTGTTGAAGGTGATGAAAATACTTTGAAAATAGTGATGATGGTTGTACAACACTGTGAATATAATTAATGTCACACTAAATTGTATGCCACTAATATAGCAAATTTATGTTAAGTATATTTTACTCCAACCCAGAGAATACAAAAACACTAATTCAAAAGGACATACACACCCCTCTGTTTACTACAGCATTATTTACAATAGCCAAATTATAGAAGCAACCCAAGTGTCCATCGACTGATGAATGGATAAAGAAGATGTGGTATATATATACACATATATACACACATACATACATATACACACATACATATATACACACACATATATATACACACATACACATATATACACAGATACACACACATATATACACACACATGCATATATACACATATATATACACACACGCATATATACACACATATGCATATATATACACATATATACACACACATGCATATCTATATACACATATACACACACATATATATACACACATGCATATATATATATACACATATATATACACGCACATGCATATATATACACATATACACACATATATACACATATACACACACATATATATACACACGCATGCATATATATACACATATATACATATATACACACACATATATATGCACACACATGCATATACACACACGCATATATATACACACATATACACACACACATACACACAGATACACACACACACATATATACACACACATGCATATACTGGAATATTGAGTGGAATATTACTCAGGCACAAAAAAGAATGAAATCTTGCCATTTTCAACAATATGGATGGTGCTAGTGAGTATGCTAAACAAAATAAGTCAGAGAAAGACTAATACCATGTGATGTCACTCATACGTGAAATTTAAGAAACAGAATGAACAAAGGGGGAGGGGGGGAAGAGACCAAAAAACACTCCTAACTACAGAGAACAAACTGATGGTTACCAGAGGGCAAATGGATGGGGGGATGGGTAAAACAGATGATGTGGATTAAGAGTACACTCATCCTGATGAGCACTGAGTAATATATGGAATTGTCGATTCAGTATAGTGTACACTTGAAACTATAACAATGTATGTTAACCACACTGAAATTAAAATTAAAATTTTTTTAATTCCAAAAAATAAGTATAGCCAACAGTTTGAATATTTTATACAGATGCAGCTTGTAGACTTAGTTTTGCCATTTTAAAAATTCTTGTAATTCATTAACTTTTACTTTTATCTTTATTAATGTTTTACTATATTTTCTCTAATGCACATTACTTTATAAATTCTGGTATTGGAGGTTTAAAATTCACTTAATTCTTAATTATAAGTATTTAATGCTATGAATTTTCCTCTAAGCACTGCTTTCTCAAGATCTGTCTCCAATATGTTGTTTTAATTTTTGTTGTTTTCTAAATATTCTGCAATTTCAGTTTTAAGAATTTAAATAGTGTTCTTTAGTTCCCAAAAGTTAAGATGGCTTTTTCTTCTATCTTTGTTATTAATTTTTTATTGCATTGCTCTGTCAGAGAATATTGTCTATTTCTACTTGAGAGAATTGATTGCAATTTTCCCTACAGCTTATAATTTTTGTGACTGTTCTAATGATACATCAAAGGACAGTATAGTGTTTTCTGAGTATATGGCTTAATGTGTATCTATAAAAGCTATCTTACTCATTACATCATTCCAAGAGTTCATATTCTTACTTGCTTTTTTTTTTTACTTTCTCTGTCAGTGTTAAGAGGTAGGAATTAAAGTTTTCTATTATTAAAGCTTTTCTGTCTATTCCTGTTTCCTTTAATTTTGGCACTGTGGTTTCCATGACAACTTTTTTATCACATTAAATGACATCATGAGTTCCATCTTTTACTATTATCAAGTGCCCTTTTTACTAATGTAATGCTTTTTATTCTGAATACAACCATATAAGTATGATTGCTTCTTTCTCTCTCCCTCTCCCTCACTCTATTGGTATTTGCTTTTTAATCTATGTTCATTAGTTTGGACCGCCCTAAGAAATACCACAGACTGGGTGACTCTAACAACAAAAATTTACTTTCTCACAGTTCTGGAAGCTAGAAAATCCAAGATGAGAGTGCCAGCATAGACACATTCTGGTAAGATCTCTCTTCCTGCCTTGGAGACTTCTATCTTCTGCACCTTCGCATGGCAAAGACAATGTTCTAGTGTCTCTTTGTCTTCTTGTAAGGGCACCAGCTCTATCAGATCAGGGCCCCCGTCTTTTGACCTCATTTAACCTTAGTCACTCTTTAAAAGCCCTATCTGCAATACATAACCACATAGAGGGGGGTTAAGGGCTTCAACATATGAATTGGGAGGGGGCCAAGATTCAGGCTACAGCAAGGTCTGCCCAACTCTCTACACCTTCAGCCTTTATGGGCTTCACTATTTTACACACATCTCCTATATCACACATAACTGGATTCCACTCTCTTTGTAAATGTAAGTCTCTTAATAGGTGAGTGGGACAATTAGCATTTATTTTTATGGTCATATGTTTGGTCAAATTTGGGTACTCATTTTTTCTTTCTTAAAGCCTTACTTTGAGACATGATGGAAAATCTTACAGGTACCCATGGAAAAGTAAGACCTGATGACAGTTAAAAGTGAAAACAATCGGGTGCCTGGGTGGCTCAGTTGGTTAAGCAAGTGCCTTCGGCTCAGGTCATGATCCTGGAGTCCCAGGATCGAGTCCCACATTGGGCTCCCTGCTCAGCAGGGAGTCTGCTTCTACCTCTGACCCTCTTCCCTCTCGTGCTCTCTATCTCTCATTCTCTCTCAAATAAATAAATAAAAATCTTAAAAAAAAAAAAAAGTGAAGACAATCTAACCAAAAAGCTTGAATGTGTGTCAGCTAATGTTGAAGCTAAAGTTGTGAGTGTGACAAGCTACAGGGTTGAAAGGAATGGTAATTAGTATTCCTCTCCTTCTTCACCCTCTCCTTCAACAGAATCCATACCACTCTCTGTATAATCCTTCTCAAGGGCAGCCATGTCCTCATGGGCCTCAGCTCTCCTTCCTCCATGCCCTCACCCACATACAGTGAACAAAGTCACACTTGGCGTACATCAAGTCAAACTTGTGGTCCAGGGAAGACCAGCCCTCTGCAATGACTGTGGTGTTGCTCAGCATGCACAAAACTCTCTGTACTTTGACCAGTTCTCCACCAGGTACCACAGCCGGGGGGGGGGGGGGGGGGGGAGAGGCTGGTAATTAATGCCAACTTTGAAGCCAGCCAATGGAGGGTAAGTTCACAAACTGGATGCTGTGCTTGGTCTTGATGGTGGTAATGGCAGCATTGACATATTTGGGAATCACGTCCCCACAGTACAACAAGCAGCAAGCCATGTATTTACCATGGTGAGGGTCACATTTCACCATCTGGTTGGCTGGCTCAAAGCACGCATTGGTCATCTGTGCTATAGAAGGCTGTTCACAGTAGGCTGTCTCAGCAGAGACGACAGGGGCGTATGTGGCCAGAAGGAAGTGGATGTAGGCATAGGGCACCAGGTTTGTCTGAAATTCTTTCAGATCAACATTCAGGGCTCCATCACATCTGAGGGAAACAGTGATGGAAGACACAATCTGGCTAACAAGGCAGTTAAGGTTAGAGTAGGCTGGGCGTTCAGTATAGAGGTTTCTATTAGAGGTGTCATAGACGACCTCACTGTCTACCATGAAGGCACAATCACAGTGCTCCAGGGTGATGTGGGTAGTAAGGATGGAGGTGTAGGGCTCAACTCCAGCTGTGGAAACTTGAGGGGCTGGGTAAACAGAGAACCCCAACTTGGACTTCTTGCCATAATGGACCAAGAGATGTTCCATCAGCGGGGAGGTGAACCTGGAACCAGTTCCGCCTTCAAAGCTCTGGAAAACCAAGAAGCCCTGAAGATCCCTGCACTGGTCAGCCAGCTTCCAAATTCAGTCCAAGACGAAGTCAGTGATCTCCTTCCCAACAGTGTAGCACCCTCAGGCACAGCTATTGGCAACATCTTCCTTGCCTGTGATGAGCTGCTCAGAGTAAAAGAGCTAGCAAGAGGTGCCAGTGTGAAGTTCATCAATGACAGTGGGTTACAGATTTACAAACAGTGCCCTGGGGACAAGCTTGCCAGAACCTGTCTCACTGAAGGAGGTGCTCGAGTCATCTTCTCCCGCAGTGATCTTGTCACTTGGCATCTGGCTGTTGGGCTGGATGCCATGGTCCAGGCCATAGAGCTCCCAGCAGGCAATGCCGATCTGGACACCACCCTGGTCAACATGGGTGGAGATGCACTCGTGCATGGCAGCTGCAGTTTAGCAGGCACAGGTGACAGGAGCAGACACTGGGTCCGGGTTACCCTCTGCGACAGGCTAAGAGTCCAGGTAAGTAACACACTCTCGTACTCATATTTTATGTTATGATTCTCTTCTCTGGCTTTTGATATTCCAATGTGTAGTCTGTTTTGTTATAATGCCAGCTTGATCCCCCCCTTTTTTGATAGTTTGCTTTTTGTTGCCTAAATGGAAGATTTTTTCTGTCTGTAAGGGCCAGTATTTAGAAAAACTTGGAAATGTGTCAGTGTTGTTCATTGTGTACCAGTTTTTCCTGGATCACAGTGCAGCCTTTTCATTTGGAGATTCAAGTCTTATTTTATTTCCTGAAGCACTTTACTCTTATCTCCAGGCTTCTTCTTAAAGGATACCAATAATGCATATGTTGCCTTTCTTTTGCCTTCCATATCTTTCATATTCTCTTTAATCCATTCTAAGTTTGTTCATTTCTAGTTGATTTGTGCTTGCTTTTTTTAATCCTGTTTGCCTATCCATCCGTGATGTCAACTGTGCCTATCTTCCCCTGTGTTTATTCCAGTATGCTTGCATTTCAAGGATGGCTTCATTTCTCTCTTCTGCTTCCTTCCTGAGATTTCCAAGTTGTTTCATCCCCACCTGTCAGGTCCCTATTACTTTCCCCCAAGCTCTCAACTGCTCTGCTTTCAATGGTTTCATTAAGTTGTCTTAGCTCGTAGCCTTGTATTTAGTCATCATTTTCAGCATCTTGGTGGTTCCTTGTTCTTGTGAGGATCACCTTCTGCCATATAGATCCCATGTCCCCTACCCTCCTTTTGTCATATACTATCTTTACATAGAACCTGTGCTGTTTGCCTTTTGTGTGTTCGTTTTCCAATTACATGCATCCTTCCTGGACTTTGGAACTGGTTCACGTTGGGAAGGGGGTGAGCAGTTCCAGGCTAGTAGGCATTCTGCAGGGTTTGGGGAGAAACTCGTAATGACAAGGCTGTATATGCAACTTATTTTAGCTTTTACCTCTCTCTCCAGCCAACAAATATGGGCAGCTAGAGAACAGGGCATAATTCACCTCTCGTCCACCCATCTCACCAGGAGACAGACAAAAATGGCATTTCTACATGTTTTAATTCACCTCTGCTTTTCCCATTTCTTTGTGCGATGAAATAGGGCCAAGGGATCTGGTTCCCCTCCACCACCACAAAGAGCTGCCATTCCTATGATTCCAAAGCCGAGATCATTGGCTTTGCTCCTCAGAGTGCCATCTATGTAAGAAAATGTTTTCCTGCCAACCATGTCTGAGATCTACATCTGCAAACACCGCCACTGGGAGTCTTCCAGCAGCCATATTTGATCTTTACTGTATGGCCAGATCTCCCCATAGATTATCTTTTGGGGGATCGTCCTCAGTTTTATCAAAGGTGACATTCATATTTCTGTCCTTTTTTCTTTCCGGCAAATTCTAAGAAGCAGTGGAAAAATATCTTCAGTATGTCCTTTTAAATAAAAGCACCAGTATTTACAAAAGGTAAAGTTTCAAGTGAATGCAAAGAGCCACCTTAAAGGGGAGAAATATGCTGGCAGGGGGACCCATATCCCAAGAACTGACCATGGGAGGGGAGGGAGCAGTTACTTTGTCAGGGCCCCAGGAGGGGGATGAGAAGAACCACTGTTCAGACTCTGTATATGCTGGTCCCTCCCTGTGAAACTCCTTTCCCCCAACACCCAGTGCTTTGTCGTGTCCTACCCTTCAGAGTCCTTGATACTCAAAACGTGATCCATGCACCAGCAGCATCAGCAGTAGATGGTTAGACGTGCAGAAACTCAGTCTCTTCCTCAGACCCCAGATTCAGAATAGGAATCTGCATTCTAACAAGATTCCCAGGCAACTCATCATCACAGTAAGTCTGGGGAGCACTACTAGAGATCTCAGCCCTAGCATCCTTCCCTTCGCTGACCCAATCACCTGAGGTTCCTTTGTTACATAGGCCTACGACACTTCCTTTCTTCTGAGATCTCACTCTGTAATTATACATTTATTAGAATATGTTTAAAAACATATTCATCTGTATTTCTCCTACTAAACCAGTTCCAGGCCCCATGGCTATCCCACAACCAGTTAATAAATATTTGCTGAAAGACTGAGTGTGTAGCATCTTGTATTTATGTCTCAGAACATTTTTAGCGTTAGTTGGCACTTGCTCAATCTCCCACCAGAGGCCTCCATGCACCGAACGCATCCATGCCCGTATCCACCAGCAACGCCCCAACTGAGCACTCCAACTTTGAAGGCCCTGCCAGAAGTGAGCGAGGAAACAGAGGAATGAACGGGATCTCGGGAAACTCCAAGAAATGTCATCATTTCATGCACAGCTTCCCAACATCCTATATACTTGTAAATGGCCCAGAGAGATCCTGTTACCGGAGTGTCATTTGGGAAAAATCTAGTCATGATTTCTGTGTAGAAAGGGAAGACACTTCGCCGGCACTGGAACACAGAGCCAGCGCCACCAGCCCCAGGCCAGAGAGGCTGTGTTGCAGCAGTAAGGACCCAGTGAGAGATGGGGGGTTGGTGCAGGGCGGGGGGACGCCGAGAGGGGCTTCCGCTCCTGCTCTGCGCACACCCAGCTCCAGCAGCGCCATTTTTCCTGTCTGTTGCCCTCCCCAGGTGTAGGTGAAATTGCCGTTCTCAGCTGTAGGGGGCTGTTTTGATGAGCAAGGAACGAAAAGTGACAGCTTGAAACTAGTTTCCCTACGTGGATAATTAAACCTTTACTAAATATAGTAGGTTTAAAATGAATGTTAACAACACTGAAACAGAACATGCTAATTCTAAAAATACAGACTCCCTCGCTGTGAAAGTCCTCTCAGGAAAAGGGGATGCTGAAGCACAACGATTTCATCCCTCCTGCCCACCACCCACCACCCAGGGAGCCAACGTGTTCCAAGACCAGGGTTACCACATGGCAGGGGAGGAAACCAGAGCTGCTACCAGACGCTCCGTGAAACTCTCAGGAAACTAATGGGAGAAAGTAAAGGGTGGAGAGGTTCTCAGGCAGCAACGCTCTCTGTGGGATCCTGCCCAGCACCAAATCAAGCCAACCAGCTCTTTTTATTTTTATAATCAGTAAATGTAAAACTCAAGGTCATATGGGAAGGAAATGTCATTAGCTTTGAAACTGTAGCCCGTGATGCATTTTATCAGAAAAGACATTCAAATAAGAAAAACTTTCTTTGAGGAAAGTCAGCTTTCTAGGAAGGCACCATCTTGAATGATTAAATCACAAATGACTTTGACTCTCCATGACCTCCAAAGCAATGACACCCAGATCTCAAAGAAGGCTGTTCCCTGGTCATAAAATGCTCCACTGCAATTCCCCTGGTGTAATAATAAATGGTCAACAAAGCTTCAAAAGGTTGTCTTCACTTGGTATGTTCACTTCCCCAACTGTTCTCTTTTGAACCCATTCCAACCCTCTGGTTGGAGTTTCTATCATGGGCATCGTGTCTCCATATTGTGGGATCTAGTGGTCAGCCCCTCATCATGCCAGAAGCATGTGACAGGGCTGGTCACGCCCTGCCTGAAAATCTTCACTTTTCACTCATCTGGGTCTCAGCCCACTGTTCCCTCTGGTTCTCCTCTGACCTCAGTAGGGACAACTTAGCTGAGACAGAAAGTTGCATTTTGCTTATATGTGACCTCATCTGCAGGGACCACGCATTCTGTTTTTGAAAAGCTTGAAATTTTTTCACAGCAAAACCATGTATGTGAATATGACAGAACAATAGCCTTTGTCCTCCCAAGATATTATGTGTATTTTCAATCCTTCATACAGGCAAGGCCTCTTTCCCTCAATTTCCAAAAATAGTAATTAGTCCTGAGATGTTGTTGCTGAAAGATATTCTGTGAAACACTGTCACTAATTTTTTTTTCCACAGAAAAAAGAATATGGTTCAATTTATAGCTTTTGAACAATGCAAGAAAATCATGGCCACATGAAAGAATCCTCATTCATGCTTCTAAGGCTCTTTAGTTGGTTTAGTTATGCTAGTAACTCCCTCTCCTGGTTTCCTGGGACATCCCCCTCCCCAGCACCCCACACCTATGCACACACTTGAGAGCAGATAAGCTTCTTCGTCTTCTGGTTGAATTGCCACACAACAAAGACAAGAGCCTATAGCTTAGAATCCCTCAAATTCCCCTTTTTGGCTCTTAACTGATTCTTTCTTAGTGGATATGCAAACCTCTGGATTGGAGACAACTAAGCATAAATTATACCTGAGTTCAGTGTCGTACAAAGGCTACCTGGTACCATATTCATACGTGCCCGCTCTTGAATTTTAAAAATCCTAGGACGTAGGCCAAGACACCTAAGCCATGTGCCCAAGCTCTAACAGTGGTCAGTGCAGTACTAACCAGAGCACTGTCTCTCTCCAGCAAGACAGGAGACTTGCTGCTCTGCTACAAGCTACTTACCCCAGGCTCTACAGAGTTCTAGCCTCCACTGTGGAATGCACTGCACAGAGCTCTGCACTGTTCCACCCTTGGTCTCCTGGTGTTGGAATGACATTCCTACATAATTCTTAAAAACCACAGTCTCTGATTCACATCTGGTCCATTAGGTCTCTCTGACTATCTCTGGTTCTGCCTGGACTTCTATCAAAAGGAATCCATTCATTGACAAAACTTTCAAACAAAAAGTCTCTTGGGCATTTTTAGAAGTTTGAAATTTAAATTTAAACGAGGGGGGAAAAGGTTTGACATAGTGGCTTTAAGAGCAGCATGGGATGTTGCCTTTATTTTTTCCACTTGAACATAATCAGAGGATTATTTCCTACCATCTTCCTTGGAAAGGCTGATATTCATTTGTTTTTCTAGCACAGAGCTCATTAAAGCTCTTAACCAATATCAGTTGACTCTGGGTTCCAATTACCTCAATTTCTTTAAGAGAGCCCTCAAGATTTCTGATTTCACTTTCTTCCTATGGTAATTTTTATTTTTTCTTCAAGTTATGATCTTCTGGTTTCCTCCCGAGTAACAAGTTAGCAAATTCCATGAGCTTCAGTACATCAGCCTTACCTAAGTCTCCAGATATTCATAATAAATAATCTTGCTAATTCCTGGCCTACTCAATTGCTTCTCACATGAAATGCTTTATAATGGGGAAGTGACATTGTGCATAAACAGAAATGGGATTTCTAACCATTGCCTTCCAATTCCTTGGGTCTAAACACATCCCTTTCTCCCCCATGAAACATGACTGAAGGTTAATTATTTTGCAGTGCTTTTTTGAGGTGGACCTCCCAGCCCCAGCCCCATGGATCATACAGACTTTTTATTAATATGATTAATACTTTATAAGTGCTGTGGATTGTTCCTGCTTCCTCAAAGGAAGCTATCACATTTTCCCCCTCATATTCACAGGATCTAGCAGGTAGTACTTACCTGACTAACAGAGTAGTTAGTGAGTCAACATTTGTTGAATTGTTGGCTTTTCCCAACTCTCGACAGAACTTAACTTACTGGTCTGAGTGAGAAACTAAAACGACCTTGCCTTGGCTACATATGCTAAGTGGAAGGGAGAAGGCAGGAACTACTACTTATGTTTTGTGGGGTGATTAAAGATTTATGTATGAGAGAGAGAGAGGAGAGGAAGAGAGAATCCCCAGCAGACTCCCCGCTGTACATGGAGTCCAACACAAGGCACAATCTCACAGCCATAACCTGAGCCAAAATCAAGAGTCGGACACTCAACTGACTGAGCCACCCAGGCGCCCTTTTACTACTTATGTTTTTGAAACAAATATACTGACTATCGATTTGTTCCACAGCCCCCAGGTGCATGAAGTGTCGTGTTCCTTTAGTTTCCCAATGTAATTCTAACTAGTCCTGGCCCACTAGACTTGACAGGAAATCCAATCTCAGTCATTTTCAGGCCACCATATGCCCCATCCACCAATACAGGAATGCTGGAGCTTCTGTAACCCATTTGGAGAAGGGCCTCGGCTCAGATCCTCTGTCTTGGTCCCAGAACCTTGAAGTGTAATGTCAAACCCAGTGGCTCACACCATGGTGGGCGTCCCTGTCATTCACAGGATCCACCCCACCACTGGAGTCTGCCCTGCCTCTGAAAGTCACAGTGTCTCTTCGGCAGGCACCACCCGCAGGGGGCTCAGCACTGCTACATCCTCTGTGGTTCGACCTCAAGCCTTCAACTTTCCAATGTTCCCTCAACATTAGTCCCGGGCAACAGCTCCAGGAGCACAGGTCTATGCAACAACAGTCAATTCATTCTCTCCCAGAGAAAGGGCAACTCAGACTTCCACATGAGACCCTCTAGCAGCCCTCAACCAGCAGGGATGGAGGACAAGGTTAGAGGGGAAAAAGAAAAACAGAAAACTTACTTTTGCCCTCATTGCCACCACAAATAAGTTATTTCTACTGCTGATCTCTGTCTTTAGTTAAAGATTTGATAAATACAACTAAGAAATTATTCCAAAAGAGAAGGCAGGAAGGCTTTTTTTCTTTTTTAAAGATTTTATTTATGTATTTGACAGAGACACAGCGAGAGAGGGAGCACAAGCAGGGGGAGTAGGAGAGGGAGAAGCAGGCTTCCCGCCGAGCAGGGAGCCCGACACGGGGCTCGATCCCAGGACCCCGGCATCATGACCCGAGCCGAAGGCAGACGCTCAACAACTGAGCCACCCAGGCGCCCCCGTTTTTTTTTCTTTTTGAAGAAGTGTGGGCAAGTGACAATGGAGACATAGGACCAGGAGCAACCATTTCAGAGGTATGAAGGCTGCTCTGCTTCTCCCATTGTGTAATTCTCAACATAACAATCTACCACCTTTCCTCTCATGGAAAAAGGCCATGTCCACAGTAAGTTCACTTCACTTCCTCCTGTTTTAGCATTTCTTCCATTCTTGACCTGTCCTCCAACTCCACAGGCAGTAATCTTCACTTGGGAGAAATTAAAACAATTGTGCAGATTCTGAAACTTGCTGCATGACATTTCAGTTTTTTCAAATACATTACTTGAAAAGTTAGACTTGAAAGGAAATTGTGGTTGTTTCAAAAAGTCTTTCACCTTTGTGTGGAAATTATTTAATCTGACAATTGCTCAGTTGTCATCTCTACATGACCATAATTCATTGGTAATCTACAAGTTTATTGAACTCAGGAATTCTTTTTAGCATAACTTACATAAAGGACTTTCTTAACCTCTAAAATTTAATGGGTGTTTTATATTGTGTTTACTTTTTCCATGGGAGCCGAGAAAGAAATCTAGCATGTCTGACACTTTTCAGAGATGTACTTGTTCTGTATTCTGAATCCAATTCAAATGTTGAAAGTTCAAGAGAAAGTGCTTAAAAGGAAATAGTTTCAATGTATATTTATGCCACAATGACATTTGTAACAGATGTAATATATTACATAATCTATAATTTATAATTGCTAGAATTTATGTACTTTGAGAACTTTCAAATAGGATCTATCAATATTTATGACAAGGTAGAAAAAGAGTTATGAGATACTATATAATTTTTTTTTACTATACTCCCCATTTATAAGCAGAATGTCAGGTTTTTTTTAAAGATTTTATTTATTTATTTAATTGACAGAGAGAGAGAGACAGCGAGAGAGGGAACACAAGCAGGGGGAGGGTCAGAGGGAGAAGCAGGCTTCCCGCCGAGCAGGGAGCCCGATGTGGGACTCGATCCCAGAACCCTGAGCTCATGACCTGAGCTGAAGGCAGTCGCTTAAACAACTGAGCCACCCAGGCGCCCCTCAGAATGTCAGTTTTTTGTCCACTCTCTTAGAGAAGGAGTAAACTGAGGCAGAATGCAGACAAGGCCTATGACATTTCCTGGCATTGATTTCTGAGGGCGTGTGCGAGAACTAAACACTTAAGGCTAGGAAAATGAACTGAGGTCTTTACAAAGTGTCTGAGACAAATCAAAAAGGAAAAGAATTTCCCACCCCAGCCTACCATCACCCCAGAAGACAAAAAAGCCTTCTCTACATCAAAGGAGAGTGGAGCCTTGGGGTAAAGTTGTCCTAAGGAAAAAAAAAACAAAACCCAGGAAGACAATGGCCACAGCCAGCCTCGGTGCAGGGATTCTGGACCCTTAGCACTTCAGAGAAGGAGAAAACTGTTTCTGCTTCAGCCCCTCAAAGTACGGCATGGCCAGAATAAGACAAGCCATGCGCACAGGAACCTGGGGTGACCCGGCAGCAACCCATGAGGCCAAGGACCCAGGATCCAAGACTAGGACCACTTGGGGAGACAGTCCTTCCCAAACAACTGCATAGGACGACATGAGTCATCTTCAACATCCCCTAGAATCTGGACTTCAAAAGTGAAATGAGAGAAATGTGGACCCAGGCCTGACTGCCATTGTTTCCACAACACAAATAGAATGGGGACTGATACAAGAAATGTTGATGGATGATAGGGAGAACACCAGTATTTGTGGACTGAGACTTATACCCACTCTTAAGGAAATATTTAATCTTCATAATATGTTTTCCAACTAAGCAGAAAGACATTTATAGTCTTTATTTCATTGACCTTATCTACTTTTATTGCATCATGAAACTGGCACATTGTGAGGAAACCTCAAATCTACAAATGCTACCCACTTGCAATGCTCACTACTGGAAGGTCAGGAGGAAAAGTTTATGATTTTGCAGAGAAAAAAACACAAAGATATAAACAGCAAAACAGAGCAGGGTAGTGATAGGACTGAATGTAGTTCTATTTTATTTTTCATGGATTGTGTGGTCCTCAGAAAATATTCCAACCACTATTTCATAACATCAGACATCCTAATGGCCAAAATAACTATGATTTAGCTAACTATATGGCATCAAAAAGTCCAGAGACATTTGCTTTCTCTTGGTTATTTAGAAAGAGTGAAGCCCTAAAATATGGAAAGACGACATCTGGTTATACTGAAATAAAAGTGAATCCTAAAAGCCAAGTCACCCCAAGTCTTCTCTATCCATGGAATTAGCTTGCCCTCTTTTGTCTGAGGACATCAGCTTCTTCTTGCTTGAAAAGCCTATGATAACATCACCTGGGGAAGATGACTTGTGAGAGGATGCTCATCCTCCTGAAGACCCACCAAAACTCCAACTACCTCTTGTAGACATTCTACTCACAACTAGGGCTAATTCTCAGCCTGTTCCAGGGAGTCAGTCACACAGCGTAATACAGAAGGAAAGAGCTCACTCTCCAGAAGAACTACAAGATTTTGCTAAATTATTGGCATACACCTGGGAAGTCTATGTGGGAGTAGATTCTAAGGGTGTTAGAATATGGAGGATGAAACACAACATTAGATTGGGCCACATTCATCGATATGGGTGTATTTACTAGAGATTCTGAACTTACTGTGTTAGCCTATGCAGCTAGACGTGGCTCTAACAATTTATGTGGCTGGTTGGCTGAAACTTGGTCCCAACAGTGGTCTACATTTAATGAGGTTGAAATGTCAGGGAATACAAAAGCATAGGGAGATAGTAACGTTAAAGATGATTTATTATTTATAATCTGCACAGTCCCAATTATATTCCCCAAGGTTCAGAATATATTCCCTTCATTAAGCATTGATAAATATATAATTGGGTGGAGCACCTGTATCCTTGAAAAGGATCACTCACTTTGCAGACCAAGTATGACCATGAAAGGAGTTTCACTGATAGGAGATCCCTGATTTCAGTGGGATGACAGGATTCCAGAGGAAGAGAAGCCATAAGGCAGCAACTGACCACCAAAGACCACAGGGACACATTCACCATAAAGGGCACAAGGGATGCAATGGTGATCTGAAAATAGGATTTAATAAGAAAAAACTCTAGGTCTGGTGGCCAAAGGCCTTGCTTGAGTTTCAACAAAGAAAAGGAAAAGGTATGGGCACAGACTTCTCAGAATGGGCCCAGCATGAAGAAATTTGTATTGCTTGTCAATTCTTACCCACGGGCATCCACTACAGAAATTGTTTAAATTTACGCTGGCTGACGTCAGTCCTACTCTTTCCCCAGCTATTTCAGGGTTACTCAAAGACCCCATGAGCTTAGGGACAAATGTGTCAGGGATAGAGGCTCTAAAAAGACTCGACAACACAGATCTCTCCTTGCTAATGTTGACCTGCTACCAATATTGCCAATTTTCTAATCAGCCAACAGCAGAGATCAACCCTAAGCCCCTGATGTGGTACTATTTACCAGGGGAACCAGTCAGCCACCTGGTAGCAGTTTGCCTTGGACTTCTTCCATTATCAAGGGGATGGAGATTTGTCTTCACTATACTAAATATATATGCTGGATACGGATTAGTCTTCCTATCCCTAGCACCTCTGTCAGAACCACCATTCGTGAACCACCATCATGGTATTCCACACAACACTGTTTCTGATTTTATAGCAAATGAAGTACAGCAGTAGACTTAAGCCCAAGTAATTATATGTGATTTTCATCGCATATACCATCACCCAGAAGCAACTGGACCGACTGAAATGTTGAACAGCTTACTGACAACTCAGTTATAGCTCCAATCGGGAGACAACAGTCTGAAAGAATGCAGTATATGCTTTCACTCTGAGACTTTATGTGGTGCTATCTCCCCCAGAGTCAGAATACATTGATCTGGGAATCAAAAGGTGGAAATAAAAGTGGCTCTTCTCACTATATACATAACAATCCTTGAATTTTTGCTTCCTTCCCCAGCAACTTGAGCACCGCCGATTTGGAAGTCTAAGTTCTCGAGGCAATGCTTCCACCTAGGGACATAAGAATGGGTCCGTTGAGCTGTAGGGTAAGAAGGCCACTTTGGACTCCTTATGCCACTCAATCAAGGGCAGGGGGGTAGTAATTCTACTGGCTGGAATGATTCTGCTTACCAAAGGGAAATTGGGGTACTCCTAAACAGTGGAAGCAAGGAGGACTACATCTGGGATGCAAAAGATCCTCCATTAAACTTCACAGCAAGAGTGAAGGTTAATGGAAAAGTGTAGGAATCAATTTTTTTAAAGGCAGTATTACCAAGAACTCAGACTCTTAGAAATGAAGGTTTGGGTCACTCCACCAGGTAGACAACACTGATCTTCTAAAGGCAATGAGAACATGGAACAGGCAGTAAAAGAAGGCAGCCAGAGGTTTGACCGACAGCCTTTTAATCAATTACAGAAATGAGAACTGCATAGTTTCTCTTTTCTCTTTGTGTGCTGTGTGTGTGTTCACGTATATTAACCATTTTCTTTTTCTTCCCTTTTTCCCTTCACTATTTGATCTGTCAGCCATTTAGTTTAGCCTTTAGGTAAGAGAACACCCAATGGGACTCTGACTGATTTTGGAAAATAAGGAATACAGCCAAGGACATAAATAACTGTTGAAATTGCATGTCTCCTCATTCAGGGGAAGGGATGAGAACTTCTGCACATCTCTGAAAAAAAGAGTTGGTTATGTGATGTACAAAAGTTCCAATGTGTATAAAAGGATGCACGCAGAAACTAAGTAGCCAAAAGAGTTTACTGCCAGTTACTGATTTATTGCTTCTCAACTCCAAATCCACACTTTGCCCTACTCTGGACTCTGGAAACACCTCTCCCTAGCCAGCTGGTGCCACGTTAAGTTTTGTTGGTAGAATGCAAGACAGAAACAGCAAGGTATAGCAGAAGGAACACCCCTGCATTCTTCCTGGGTCTTCTGCCACCAATTTTGTGTGGGAGATGCCATGGCACCCACCATCCAGGGAGTTTCACCAGCTCCCAATGAGGGCCACCAAATGAGTTTCACTGTCATCCCAGTAGACGCCTTGTTTGCCAACAGTACGTAGAAGACCCAGTAGAACCAACCTTCTGGCAAGTTTTGCCAAACCATAGTAGGCACTCCCCCACTCATGGCCCTGGACCAGTGGCACCCCAGAAGTACTGCTGGCCTCTGACACTTCAAGGAACTTCGCTATCCTGCAGGCCCCACACAGCCTAGCCCTCTCCAACGAGATCTGTATCTCACCCTTGCAGTGAGGGTGAGTGACCCACTTCCAAATCTATTCCTTCCTTGAGTATCATCTCTCAGCTCTAGATGGAGTAGCTACATTTGCTATATCACGTGGTAGTTAACTACTTCTTACATTTGCTATTCCTATGTTCTTTAATCTACCCCTTCTGTACTTAAACATGATTTTCTAATTAATAATTCCTTGTATTAAATTTTCCCTGTTCAAAGAGCTGGGTGTGATTTTGGTCCATTTTCTGAACAATGACTAATATGGTCCCCTTCAGGAAAGAATCCCCTTTAAAAAAGTTCTAATTTTTTCCACAAATGAATCAATATCATGGAAACATTATGGCGCTTTAAACAGGATGTTTCATGTAGGAGATGTTCAATATTTAAAAATTTTTGACAGTTCGAATTTTTAAATTTGCCTTTTACAAGAGACTAATGCAACTGTAAAATAGTACAGTCACTTTGGAAAACACTGACAGTTCCTCAAAATGTTCGACATCCAGTTACCATATAATCCAAGAACTCTACTTCTAGGTAACATACCCAAGGAGATAGCAAAGCTACACCACACAACTTGCTCACGAATGTTCATAGCAGCATTATTCATAATAGCCAAAAAGTGGAAACCATCCAAATATCCATCAAGTGATGAATAAAATGTGCTATATGCATACAATGGAATATTATTTCGCCATTAAAGTGAATGACATATTTACACATGCTTCAATATGGATGCACCTTGCAAGTTTTATGCTAACTGAAAGAAATCAGAGCCAGTCATCAGAGACCATATACTGCCACATATTGTAGGATTCCATTTGTATGAAATGTCTAGGGCAGACAGATCTATATAGACAGTTCATTAGCGGTTGCCTAGGGCTGGGGGAAGAGGAGTGAGCAGCAATGAGAGTGACTGCTAATGGATATGGGATTTCTTTTGGAGGTAATGGTAAATTATGGTAAAAATGGTAATCTAAAGTTAGATTGTTGTAATCTTTACACAATCCTGAAAAATATGCTAAAAACTGTGAACCGTACACTTCAAATAAATACAAATGCATGTAAGTTATGTCTTAATAAAGCGGTTTTGAAAACTCGCCTTTTAAGAGTGGCTTTAGTTCTTCTGACAGTATAGCTCATGAAATGTATCCAAGGAAAGCTAAAATAAAACCAAAAATTAAATCCAATAAATCACAAAATCTTTCATAATTTTTTTCAATGTCTTGGTTTCATCTGATTTGCTTTTAATAAAAATTGTTTTAAAAAACACCTGAGAGGAGAGTGGATGACTTTTCTCAGATGTTTTAGAAAAGGCTGTTTCATCTGATTGCCTGAAGGGTGTGTTTTAATGATTCTAAATCAATGTTAAAAATCAGGTCCACAATAGCCAAACTGTGGAAAGAGCCGAGATGTCCTTCAACAGGTGAATGGATAAAGATGTGGTCCATATATACAGTGGAATATTACTCAGCCATCAGAAAGGATGAATGCCCAACTTTTACATCAACATGGATGGGACTGGAGGAGATGATGCTAAGTGAAATAAGTCAAGTGAGAAAGTCAGTTATCATATGGTTTCACTTATTTGTGAAACATAAGGAACAGCATGGAGGACATTAGGAGAAGGAAGGGAAAAATGAAGGGGGGGAATCGGAGGGGGAGACGAACCATGAGAGACTATGGACTCTGAGAAACAAACTGAGGGTTCTAGAGGGGAGGGGGTGGGGGTATGGGTTAGCCTGGTGATGGATATTAAGGAGGGCACGTACTGCGTGGAGCACTGGGTGTTATACGCAAACAATGAATCGTGGATCACTACATCAAAAACTAATGATGTATGGTGACTAACGTAACATAATAAAGTAAAATTAAAAACAGATCAGCTCTTAAGAGATAATAAGCAGGGACGTGTGACTGGAAAATGCCCAGGCTGTCCTTCCGGTTCCAGCTCTGCCAAGAGAGACTAGAGCTTTGGAAGTCACCCTCACCACCACCCTCACCACCCTGCTGCTGACTGAGGGTGTTGAGAGAGTTGTCTCTGAAGATCTCTGTATCCCTAACATTCTGGGAGTCTGGGACTCTGTTCCGCAGACACTAATATTCTTGGATCAGTGACAGGAGGCAAAGGTCAATGTGGGTGAGAAGGAAGCAAATTTTGCAAACGGAAGTAAACTTATGTTGAATGCTGAAGTGTGATGGCCTTAGACAAGCATCAAATATGTCTTGGGCCGTAGTCCCTCCAGGGTCACCAAGGCTACTCTTTACAGAGCCAGACAGCCAGCAAGGAGAGGCAAGATGCGAATCAGCAAATAAGTGGACTCTTCAGAACGCAGACCTTTGAGGGAGGTTACAAAATTATTTTTCACACTTACCTGCTGTATTTGTTGCCCTTTTCCCTGAGTAGCTAATTCCTTTTTTTTTAATAGAAGCTTCTGTAGTTATTCCTGGTTTAAAAAAAATGGACAATTTTGAAATAATTAAATCCTTTATATGGTTTTCTTTCATATTACTCATCTATTCTTTCTCTCCCTGGGGATCTTGCAAAGCAATGCACTGCAGGAAAAGTACAGGAAAATGCAATTCCTTTCTCTTTCTCCTATTTCTTTTTTGTGTGCAATAAAAGAGTCCCCATAAGAGCTTTCCATCTTCACTCCAAATGTACAAGCTAAATCTAATTCTAATTGCTACTTATATTAGCTAATCTCACATTTTAAATCATGTGGATGACATTTTATCAAGGCCTTGAAAATGGCTTAAGCGATTTCTGTTTACTTCAATGAATTGTAAGCTAGCTGTTGCTCAAGGACTTTTAAAATTTTAATTTTACTTTCTCAAATTTCACCTCATTTATTTTCCCAGGTAGGCACAATGGTCATATGCTCACTGAATGAAAATCTTCTACCCACAAGATAAAAAGGGAACTAGACAACTTCCTTTGGATATAAAATATAAAAATGAATGAAATTATAAAATATAGGGATGCCTGGGTGGCTCGGTCAGTTAAGTGTCCAACTCTTGATTTCGGCTCAGATCATGACCTCAGGATAGTGAGATCAAGCCCCAAGTCAGGCTCTGTGCTCAGTGCAGAGTCTGCTTAACCCTCTCCCTCTGCTTCTCCCCCCTGCTTGGGTGCATACTCCCTAAAATAAATACATAAAATCTTAAAAAGAAATTACATAAATATGTATATAATATCCAGTATTAGCATACTTTTATATGTAGACTATAGGTGGAATTTGTATGTATCATGTAAAAGTATATAGAGAATACAAGGGTATATATAGAATATTTGATACAGATATAGATTATTAATTCCATGAGACAGAGATCTACAATTAAATACAAAGTAAATACTTTTCTTAAATAAGAAAATAGAACAAAGTACAAACTCGTAAGAGGTAATAAAGATCACGAGTGTTCTAAAATCTGGGGAAAAAATATTCTTATTAGCTGCCTGACACATTTCTAGAGTACTTTTATTCCTACAGTTTTAGCTGAATACTCGCTGGGTGCCCTGTCCTATGACAACACTTTTGTTTGTTTTACAAAATATTTCATTAAGATCCATCTCTTTCGTCCATTGTATCTTCTGTTTGGTGGTCTGTCAGTACGATAGGATCATGATTCTGGAAAAAAGTCTTTAAACATTGTTGAATGAAATATTGCTTATCCTAACAAGTCCTAACAAAAAAGGGCAGAAAGTCACCCTCACCACTCTGCTGCTAACTGAGGGTGTTGAGAGATGTCTCTGAAGATCTCTGTATCCCTAACATTCTGGGAGTCTGGGACTCTGTTCCGCAGACGCTAATATTCTTGGATCAGTGACAGGAGGCGAAGGTCAATGTGGGTGAGAAGTAAGCAAATTTTGCAAATGGAAGTAAACTTATGTTGAATGCTGAAGTGTGATGGCCTATTTATCAAAATCAATGACCTGGTCATAATGTAGCTACTGCTGACCTTCATGCCTTTCTGTTGACTGTACAAAGTCAGTTTTTCTATCCAGTCATATTCATTTTCCTTCTGCTTTTTCACTTCCTGCTTGAGAAGGTCCCAGTTCTCATAAACATCTGTATGTCTTGTCTTCATTTTTGTTAACTATAATTCTTGGTATCTTGTTTCTTGGCCCTATCTTCATGACTTTGAGCATTAGAGCTTTTAGTTTATATTATGACATAGTAACTTTTTATTCTGAAGCTTCTGCTCCCTTCTTTTGTCCAATTTTTGGTTTTTGGCTTCCTCTAGGGATACTTCTTTCAGTCAATATTGAAGTAAGCTCTTTAATAACTTAAATAATGCAATATGTATCTTATATAACTTATACAACATAATTCATCTGAAATGGAAACATAACAAGAACAGGAGGAGTTGGCAAACTCTTTAATTGGTAAAGAGTCAGAGAGTAGGATTCGGTCCCCAGGCCAGAGTTAGCCAACCCTTAACCAGGAAGCAATTCAAATCCATTTTTATAGTGCTGCTATATTCTCCTGACCCACACAATTACTCCCACTACTTAATCTGCTCTCACAATTCTTACGTTGCATATTAGGGATTATTAGGAGTCTGGTCCCTTGAACAATTCTTTCTTCTATTTTACTGCATTGTTGGCCGTCGGTGTGCTATTTCCTCTGGAATCACTGGATTTTGGCAGCAGAGGGGACATGTGAAACACTAAAATAATCTAATACACTAGGAAGCTCAAAACATGTGAGTTCATGTACACGCTATCTGTAGTATGGCCATGGGTTTGGATCTCACACAGAAAATCTGATAAATTCTATTTTGCACATTTCCTATCAAAGGAGAAAAAAAACACGTGGTGCCCTGGAAACTAAGAGCAGACAAATCATTGCTGAGAGGAGACAGTTTCCACTTTGACTAGAAATTAATGAAAACAATTTTACCAGTCTGGAAATTGGAATCGTTTTCCAAGACTGACTTCTGATTCTCTACATTTTAAACCTTGCTACTGGGCGTACATATTTCTTGCACTCTACTACATGTGATACATTTATATCATGATAAAAACTCTAATTCCATCCTTGCTTATTAATATGTTGTGTGGATGGACCCAGTGGACGTCAGCCATATCACTGGAAGCCATTCCAACACCAGGGTAACTAGCAATAGCTTAGCTCACCATACATATTAGTTTCATTTGCTGTTGTTACAAATTACCACACAGAAACTTAAAACAACACCTATTTATTCTCTTACAGTGCTAGAGATGTGAGATGTGAGGTCAATGTCACTGGACCAAAATCAAGGTGTCAGCAGGGCCACACTCCCTCCAGAGGCTATAGGGGACAATCTGTTCTTGACCTTTTCCAGCATTCTGTGATTTGGCAGACCTTTCCTCTGTCTTCAGAGTCAGCCATGGAGCATCTTGCTTCAGGGGTTGTTTTGCCTTATGTGTCAAATCCCCCTCTGTCTCCTGCTTATAAGAACCCCTGTGATTGCGTTTAAGGCCTACCCAGATAATCCAGGATAATCTTCCCATCTCAGGATGCCTAATTTAATCATATCTGCAGTCTCCTTTGCCATATAAAATAACATTCATAGGTTACATCATTGGGGGTTATTATACAACCTATCCCATTATCTAAGCCATATATATAACATGTCTCACAAATAACCCAAATTATAGGTATATGTATAACTAATTCAATCTCCCATCAGCTTGATTCCAAAAATGCCAGGGGCCACATTACTACTGTAATCTGAAGGAAAATATGACCTAGAAGTCAGAGTAGAAAGGAACTCAAAACAGGACCATGTGAATGTGAGTGAAATCCTCTGACCAAAGCTTCAGTAGTTTCAAGTAAACCCTTCTCTAACCCATTATTTACCTCTCTGAGGGATTTTTTTGGGCTGCTTGCCCTCTTGGTAGTATGTGAGAAAGACTTCATTTGTCATCAAAGGCATCTCTATGGACATTTTCCAGCACTATCTTACTTATTTTTGTTTGTTTCATTTTTTAAAGTTGAGATAATAGTCACATAATCTGAAATCAACCATTTTAATATGTACAATTGAGTCACTTTTAGGACATTCACAGCATTATGCCAACATCATCTCTATCTAGTTCCAAAACATTTCATCCCCCCTAAAGAAAACTCCATATTCATTAAGGAGGTACTCCACATTCTCCCTCTTAGCCCCTGGCAACTACTCATCTGCTGTCTCTCTAGATTGACCTATTCTGGATATTCCGTTTAAATGCAATCATATAGTATGTGAACTTTTGTGTTTGGCTTCTTTCACGAAGCATAATGTTTTCAAAGTGCATCCATGTTGTAGCATTTATTGGTACTTCTTTCCTTTTTATGGCTGAGTAATAGTCCATTATATGGAAATACCACATTTTGTTTTCCTATTCCTCAAACATTTGAGTTGTTTCCACCTTTAGGCTACTGTGAATAATACTGTCATTAACACTTATAAGGGTTCTGTACCCAATTCCCCTGTGGGCAGGTTTGTTTTTTTTTTTTCCCTCTGTATTGCCAAGCAAGGCTCCAAGACCAGCTGTGTCCTTCCAATTTAACTCAATTCCAACCCGATCTACCCTTCAGAATCTTCAGATTCCACAGGCTAATGGCTCAGTCCTCCGAGACGCCCCCCCACGCCCCACTTCAGATACCAATGGTACACATCCAGGTTACCACCTCTGCCTTAGACCAACTGCCTTCAGATTCCATGTTTCCATGACCACCCACTTGGGTTCAATTAATTTGCTAGAGTGGCTCACAGAAGTCACAGAAACATTTTACTCATTAGGATTTAACTCAGGAACAGCCATATAGAAAAGATGCAGAGGACAAGGTGTGGAGAAAAGACCCAGAGCTCCCATACCTTCTCCACACATGCCACTCTCCCCAGATTTCCACCTGTTCACCAGCCTGGAAACTCTCTGAACCTTCTCCTTTGGGGTTTCCAACTAAGCTTCCTTACATAACGTGGTTGATTAAATTAGTGGCCAGTGGAGATTGATTTCATCTCCAGCCCCTTTCTCCTCCCCAGAGGTCAAGAGGGTAGACTGTAATTTCTGATCCTCTCATCACAGGGTTGGTTTCCTGACAAGCAGCCCCTCATCCTCGGGTGTTTTCCAAAAGTCACCTCATTAATGTAACCGAAAACACCATCTTTCTTTTCATGTAGGAAAATTCCAAAGATTTTAGGAGCTCTGCGCCACAAACAGGAGGAAGACTAAATATCATAAATCAAAATATCATATTCGTGTACAAGTTTCTGTTGGGACATCTATTTTCAATTTGGGTATATAACTAGAAAAGGAATTTCTGGTTCTTATGGTAATTTTATGTTTAACTTTTGGAGAAACCCCCAAGGGTGTTTGCAATTTAAGCATTGTCTCTAAGTGTGGAATAAAAAGCAATTTCTCTTAACACGGTCATGTAGGATAGTTATTTTAAGGAAAGGCTGCCTAGGAAAGTCAGAGAAGGGAACATGAAATTTCCTAGATCAACTTCCCAGGGACTCTCAACCCTGGCCACTCACTGAATCACCTGGGCTTTTTTTTTTTTTCCCCCAAAAGACAACTAAACATTTTCAGAAAACTTGTTTAAAAAAAAAAAAAACACAGACACAGACACAAATAAAATGGTTGGTTCTACCCAACATCTCTCCCAAAACGCCTAAGTGAATAAACTTGCACCAAAGTTCTCAGAGTTGGTGGACAGAGCCCTGCCCTACCCTCTATGTAGTATCTCCTCCAGTTATAGGAAGACTATACATGAGACAGTCCTGAAGAGAAGTGTTTGAAACCACTCAGAAACATTTGAATTGTTCGCCATGTCAGCAGGCCATTAAACCTTTGAATTAAAACTGTAATTACTGATTGACATAAGTTGGGGATCTTAGAATAGCCAGGGGCAGGGGATGAAAGCGGGTGGTAGGAGAGCATTAGCAAAAGGAAAGCAGAGATCAAAGAAAAGCCACTTTTGCCAAACTATGTCTCTGGTACTGGGACATTGTGGAATACGTGACTAACAACAATCTGTCTACCGTCTTGGCTCACAGAACCCTATATAGTCACCTGCCAGCCCCAAGACATAAATTATGATACATGGAAGTCAGCATTTTCCAAGTTATGGAAATAGCAAATGTTAAAATACTGATGTATCAAAGTTTTGTGAGTGAAAACTATATGTTCATTAAATATACACGAAGAGGGGTGCCTGGGTGGCTCAGATGGTTAAGCATCTGCCCCAGGGTCCTGGGATCGAGCCCCACATCAGCCTCCTGGCTCAGCGGGGAGCCTGCTTCTCCCTCTGCCTCTGCCTCTCCCCCTGCTCATGCTCCCTCTCTCTCTCTCTATCTCTGTGTCTCAAATGAATAAATCTTTAAAATAAACAAATATACACGAAGAATTCAGATGCATCAGTTGTTTTAAAGTAAAAATGTATTTTTTAGACTAGGATATAAAGTCCCTCAGATTAAGACTAGGATCAGTTTCTCATGGACATTACTTATACAATAAAATCAGCAGGAAAGCGGGCCCTGAAAAATAACTAGATCTATCAGTCAGAAAATCTCCATAGGGTAAATCTGTCAAGTATAAATATCATGGGTGCTTCCTAGAGGTTATGGATAGAAACTAGGAGAAATTAGGGATTTTTCCAACCCAAACTATTGTATAGGCAGGACAGCCATGTAAATTTCTAGCTTGGACTGCTGAAGCAAAGGGGGGAAAAAGCAGTAGCTAATATTTACTGGAAATGGACTTTGCCAGACATTGTACTCGGCATTTTCATTACATTAGCTCACTTAGTCCTTCCAATAACCTCATTATATTTTAAAGACAAAGAACTTTAGGCTCAAAGATGTTAAGTAACTCCCCTAGGTTTGCAAGTTAAGAAATACACTTCTATATTCTTTATATTTAATAAGAAAAAAAAAAGACTTCCAGATCTATAATTTAATTACTTTAAACCAAGAAATCACAATAGAAATTAGAACACATTTCAAACTTATAATAAAAATAAAACATATCAAAACTCAGCGGAGGCTACTAAAGCTGTGCTTAAAGGAAAATTTATAGCCTTGCATGCATTAGAAGAGATGAAATTTGACTGCATTCTAAGTGTTTATCTCACAAAGCTGAAAGCATAGCAAATTAAACACAAAGAAACAGAGTGAAGAAAGTAAAGCTAGGAATACAAGGTAAAGAAATAGAAAACAAATATACAATAGAGAGGTCAAAAAGCCCAAGACTTGTTATTGATAATTTACCTAAAAAAAACCTAGCTGAGATACCAGCCCAGCCCAAAGCCAAGTTCTTGGGCCATACTCTGAAGAGCTGCTCACAACTTCCATAGGGTCCAAGGGCCCAAGAAGTATGTAATTTTTAAAAAAAGGAACTCTGACCATTTATAGAAGAGAGGACCAAAGAGGTAAGTCAAATCTGTTTCTACAAATGGACTTCAAAAATGAAATCGCTGTTGTTTTTACAACACATTTGCAAAGATTTTCTGAAGCCCACACCTTCTCTATGTTAAAATAACTCTCATTATTTGTTAGGGGGGAAAAAACATAAAAAATAGTGCATTGCTGCTTATGTGAAACAATATATTTCACTTTCATACTGAACAGGAAACTATTTGATTACTATTTTATACAAAAATATACAAAGTAGAGCAAAACACTTGCCTTTCCAGCCTTGTGTTCTTGTTGTTCTGTTCTGTTTTTATGTTTTTTTTTTTAATGTACTTTCTCCTGTTCAAATCAGACAGAGAGTAAACTGAAGTTCTGAGTGGAGCTCCACCGATGCTTCCAGGGGGAAAAGGAATGTGTGCACATTTTACTACTGTTTCTTTCTCTTCACCTGATTTCTCCGGCCGTGCACACCGCCCACACGTTACTGCAACACTAAGTACAATTTTCTGAAGCTCAAGCTTCTCTCTTCCCTTCAGAGAGACCATGGAGCAGTGAGCTGGGGAGCCACAGCTCTTCGTGTGTCTCCCCAACATCATAACCCAGGTGCTATCTCTGTGCCTAGAACCTGAAAGATAAACATCTTTCTCTTTTTAATAACTATTCTGTATTGTACTTTTTTAATTGCAAAACAAATACATGCTCATTGTAACTGGTAAAATAAATCCAAAGATGCATCTATGATATCAAGAATAATGTAAACACATTTGTAATGGACATTGGTGGGGAAATCTTTCACTGTATGAATTCGGGTGGGAACAGGTGAAAGGGGGAAACAGTATTCTCAAAGGACTCACACATCCCCACCAACTGGTGTCTGGTACAGGGCATTGCTTCGCTCGCACCAACACTCCTACCTGAACTCATGCATCTAACAGATGTGAGCCAAGACTCCATGGCCAATTGGTACCAGCTATAACCAATAACCAAAAGGCATTTGGGAACAAGTGATGATTCTGATGAATACTATATATGGACACACATACGACATACACATGAATGAGGCATGATTATTATGAAGTTAAAAGAAAATGGTGCCCAAAAAATGTCTTGAACAATGAATGGAAACATTGTTAAAATGAGTGATTTTTACACTTCTTAATCTCACTCTTTAAAATAAGGATGGAATTAATGTGAATGTTTATTCCTGTGTTTGCAAATTAAAATCAGCCTTATTACTATTTACCCAGTGTGCAGCTTAGTTGAGCCCAGGCATAATGGGATCTCACGAAAAGCCTGGAAATTCTTTATATTTAATAAGAAAAAAAAAAAGACTTCCAGATCTATAATTTAATTACTTTAAACCTAGAAAATATAACTCTGTTTTGTTCTAATATTATATTTTCTACACTTTGATAATAAAAACAAAATAGCTTTCTCCTTACAGTACACCTATATAAATAAAAGCACTGTTTGGAATAGCCTTTTTATGACCTTCAACAGAGGTAAATGTTTGTATTATCTTAAGCTGCTGTGCAATTTTGATACTCATGTCTATCCATATGTAAGTTTCTAACACATAGTGCTGAAATATATTTTTATTTTCAGTTATATTCCATGAACTGGGCACTAGGAAGTTTTTTTTATTTTCTCCTGTGATTGTTTTTGTACCAGTTTTATTTAGATATCTTTCACATCCCATACAATTCACCCATTTAAGGGCACAAGTCAATGATGTTTAGTATATTCACAGACTTGTTCGACCATAGCAGCTGTGATTTGTTTATATACAAGCCCAACTCGGCAACAAAAAACAAACAATCGGGGCACCTGGGGGGCTCAGTCATGATCCCAGGGTCCTGGGATCGAGCCCTGTGTTGGGCTCCCCGCTCAGTGGAGAGCCTGCTTCTCCCTCTCCCTCTGCCACTCCCCCTGCTTGTGCTCTCTCTCTGTCAAATAAATAAATAAAATCTTAAAAAAAAAAAATCTGATTTAAAAACGGGCAGAGGACCTGAATAGATATTTTTCCAAAGAAGACATACAGATGGCCAACAGATATAGACACAAGCCCACACTGTGGAGATTTTGCCTGACGCATCGTATATAGCTTTGGGGTGGCAAATTCATTTACCCTATATGGAGATGGCAGGAGGGGGGAAGGAAGGGAAGGCAAATCAAATCAATTTATTTATGGTTACTTGTCCAATCTTCCTAACTAGACTCTATCCTCCTGGGCAATAAGAAACTCAGGATTTGCCAATTAACAAAATTTAAACGTATCGGATACCTTGTTATCTGATGCAATCAAGATAATATTTGATTTAAAAGTTAAAATGAGGAATTATAAAACAAATACCTACTACAATCATTTTCATTTAAATCATAAATACAAACATTTAATGAGTCCTTCCAACTTGTCAAGATGATAAATGAGTTTTCACAGCATAGTTCTTCCACTTTTTTAGTATAAACCCATTATTAACTCTTGATGCAGGTTGGTACTTAATAAATGGTAACACTTCGGGCTTTATTGGACTATTTTAGTCCTGGATTTGATTCTCTCTTAGCTTCTTTTCCAAATTGAGATCAATTATTTTAATTCAGATTTGATATAATTTCTGCATTATTCATGTTACAGACTTAGTGTTTGTGTCCCCCAGTAAAATTCATATGTTGAAACCTTAATCCCAATCTGATTGTATTATGAGGTGGGACCTTTGGGAGGGCTCCACCCTCAAGACGGGGATTAGTGCCCTTATAAGAAAAGGCTAGAGAGCTAGCTCACTCTTTTTTGGCCATGTGGGGATAACAAGAAGAAGGTGGCAAGCCTGCAAGCAGGACTTCACCAGATACCAGATCTGCTGGCACTCTGATCTAGGACTTCCCATCCTCCGGAACTATGAGAAGTAAGTGTTTGCTGTTTAAGCCACCCAAGTCTATGATAATCAACCAAACTAAGCAATTCCTAATTTTATTTTCCAATAAATCGTCACATTAAATAATCCATTATTTTACATCTTCCTATAATCATTAACACCTTCAATTGCCTGAGATCAATTAATACACTATGCTTATGATTATAGCCCAAAAATTCAGCGTTTCCTATACCAGGAGTTGGCCACATTTTTCTGATAAGGATCAGTAAATATTCTAGGTCCCATGGGCCTTGTGATCACTGTCTCATCTACTCAGTTCTGCCTGTAATCAGGCAGTTTCTGATGGAGAAACCGTAATCCTGCCCTCTGCACGTGAAGGCTCTCACAGTACAGTCTCTGCACTCTGATCAGGCCTGTTCTGATCCACTGCATCATCTGAGGCTGTGGAAAGCTCCAGGCATGGAAAGACTACATGGTCTCCTGCTCAATAGGAACACAGCCTGTCTTACTTTTCCAGCTTTCCCCACCACGTGACGCTCCGCAGGTCCTGGCCCAGAGCTAAGGCTTAAGTCGACCTAGAACTAGAGTCCTTGCCCTCCGTCATGCTCTGACAGGGAGCAGACCACTAGCTCTAATGTTCTCAGACAATCCCATGCCTTTCCTGATATGGCTAGACTCTCTCCATTTGAGGCACAGTCCAAAGAAGGGGGAAAGCAAGGACCTTAAGGAAAAAACAAGAACCATTGTCCATGTGACCAAAAGTGTAGAGCCTTTATTTGACCCAAATTCCTTCTTCCTAGAGAATTCAAGCCCTCTAGACTCTCAAAGAATGTCCACAACCTAGCCCTACCAAATTTTTTTCTTAACATGTTTTGGAGCCTTAAAAAATTTAGAAAATCCTTCCTTCTCTTGACTAAGTCAAACTTTCCATGTTGCCCATGCTATAAAAAAAAAAAAAAAAAAAAAAAATTGAACTACCCTTCGATCCAGCAATTGCACTGCTATGTATTTACCCAAAGGATACAAAAACACTAATTCACAGGGTGCCTGGGTGACACAGTTGGTTGAGTGTCTGACTCCTGATTTTGACTCAGGTCATGATCTCAGTGTCGTGAGGTCGAGCCCCGCATAGGGCTCTACACTCAGCAGGAAGTCCGCTGGAGATCCTTTCCCCTCCTCCCTCTCCCTCCTCCTTGGCTCCTTTCCCTGCTCATGTGTTCTCTTTCTCTAAAATAAATAAATAAATAAAATCTTTTTTAAAATACTAATTCAAAAGGATACATGCACCCCGATATGTGTAACAGCATTATCTACAATAACCAAATTATGGAAACAACCCAAGTGTCCATTGACTGGTGAACGGATAAAAAGGTGGTTGTATATACATATATACAACGGAATATTACTCAGCCATCAGAAAGAATGAAATCTTGCCATTTGCAACAACATGGATGGAGCTAGAGGGTATAAGGCTAAGCAAAATAAGTCAGAGAAAGACAAATACCATATGATCTCACTCATGTGGAATTTAAGAAACAAAACAAATGAGCAAAAGGGACAAAAGAGGGAGGGGAGGGTAAACCAAGAAACAGACTCTTAACCACAGAGAACAAACTGATGGTCACCAGAGGGATGGTGATGGGGGGATGGGTGAAACAGGTGATGGGGATTAAGGAGCGCACCTGTGATGAGTACAGGGTGTTGTGTGGAAGTGTTGAATCACTATATTGTACACCAGAAACTAATATAACACTGTATGTTAACTAGCTGGAATTTGAATAAAAACTTTAAAAAAATTCCATCATAATTAAAAGCTGAACGCTTACTCTTTCTCTTTGCATTCTTGTTATAAAATTCCTAATCCCACTCGTAGTTCTATAATTTCTCACACCCCCACCCTCGCTGCAGACAGATGCCTTGGCCTGACCAGGAATAGAGTCATATACACAGAAATTCGGGAGAGGAGAGTACATAGCACATTTCAAAAAAAAAGAAAATTACCTTCTGTTAAATACTTCAGTTCTACTAACTGAAGAGAATGAATAAATACATGAACAAGTGCAAGAGAAATTTGCATAAGAACTATCAGGACAGAAAAGAAGCAAGCTCAGAGAACACTCAGGAATGTTTACTCCATACATAAACAAAGTCACTGACACCATGAACCACCTCCCATTATCCATCTTTAGAAAATAAAAATATATCCAAAAGAAATGAAATCAGGATCTCAGATGTCTGTACCCTCACAATCACTGCAGCATTACTCACAATAGCCAAGACATATTAACAACCTAAATGTCCATCGACAGATGAATGCATGAAGAAGGTGTGGTATATACATGCAATAGAATACTATCCAGCCTTAAGAAAAGAAGGAAATCCTGCCATTTGTGACAACATGGCTAAACCTGGAGGACATGATGTTAAATGAAACAAGGCAGACACAAAAGGACAAATACTATGTGAGACCATGATATGAGAAATCTAAAGTAGCCAAACTCACAGAAGCAGGGAGTAGAATGATGGCTACCAGGGGCTGGGAGGAGGGGAAATAGGGAGGTATCAGTCAAAGTGTACCAAGGTCAGTCATGCTAGATGAATAAGCCCTACAGAACTACTGAACAGCATAATGCCTGGAGGTAACGATACTGTCATTCTGCATTTAAATACTTGCTAAGAGGGTAGATCTTATGTTAAGTGTTCTTACACACACACACACACACACACACACACACACGCACACACGCACACATGCACACACGCACACACAAAATAAAGAGGGCAGGTTATAGATGTTTATGGCATAGATGTGGTGCTGATTTTCATGAAAGTATACTTATATTCAAACCCATAATTGTATACATCAGAAAGGTACCTGTTTTTGTAGGTCAATCACCACTTGATAAAGTGGTTTAAAAAGGAGAGAGAAATAAAACGCCATGTTTTATAAAATCTAGGACACCATCAATTTTTCCACCTCTAAACATTTTTAAACGCTGCCAATTCAACAGTGACACACCATCAGCTGAAAGATGCATCCTAGTTTCAGAGATGCTGAAATGTGAAGGAAGAAAATGTGTTTCTTAGCTATAATATGGTAGTAGGGATGAATGAATCCTAAAATCCTAAAAATCAGCTGATCACTTAATTATATTGGAAATACCCAAAAAAAGCTACAGAAGTAAAACATTGAAATGAGAACTAGAGTCAACCAAAATAAATAATTTCACTATTTCTAACGTTCCACATTTACTACAGAAAAATGTAACAAAGATGCATGGTTTGGAAACAAATATTTAAGTGCTCCCAAAATGCAGTTAAGAAATGAAAAAGCATCTAACAAGGGAAATCATGGAAATGCCTCTAGGATCTGAAGAAGCTGCTGACCAGTCAAAATGGTTAGTGATAGGAGAGCACAGGGTTCGGTCCTCCAGCCGAATGACTGCTCCAGAAGGTTCTCAGAGGCACAGGGGGCTACTCTGCAAGATGTTTTCTGAGAAAACCACACAAGCTATAGAAGTTTGATGATCTCTAGACCCAGTTTATTTCTGCCTAAAAAACAGCAATATGAGCCCTGCCAATTACATGCTTTCTTACCATCTATGAACTGATGACATGCATAGCGATAAGAAAAAAAAAATTAGCTTATATTAGAAGTCTATATCTGAAGCATCTAAATGAGTTTTCAAACTATATCATTCTATAGTCTATTAAAAAAAAATTGAGCTACCAGAAAGGCAACACATCTAAGTATGACTAATGTTAACTGCTTATAACTCAATCCCTATTAATATCTACAAGGGGCTATAAAAGTTTACAGAATTGGGCTTTTGATTATGAAAATATTCAACCCTGTTAATTGGGAATACTTTGCATCTTTCCATGCATAAAAGGGCTGTCAAGTCAAGAACATTTTACTGAAATGAGGAATAATTTAGAGATGCTTATTTAATACTCTCATTTTATAT
This sequence comes from Callorhinus ursinus, assembly GCF_003265705.2. Classification (NCBI taxonomy): domain Eukaryota; kingdom Metazoa; phylum Chordata; class Mammalia; order Carnivora; family Otariidae; genus Callorhinus; species Callorhinus ursinus. Next base: position 15,484,408 of record NW_027397085.1, on the reverse strand, counting down.
TGAGTCAATTAAAAAAAAAACTACATAACTTTGGCTTTGACTTAATGATAAAATTTGAAGCCAGGCACCATGACATGAGTCATTTGAACTCTAACAGGACAACTTGAAGCTCTGCACCACCAGCTTCCCAAGCTACTGAAAACTGCCACAAACATCAATAATGATATGAAAAGGGAGTCTGGTTTATATAAATGCAAGTCAATACAAATAGGGAAAGGACCATTTATTGTGATGGATATGTTCACTGAATGTAAAAAGAAGATTATTGAAGACAGAGTGAAAGGAAGAAATCTATAAATATCCAGACTCCCTGCAGTAGAAGGGGATTAACCACATGGAAATTAAAGAAAAGCTAAAGGAAAACACTGAGTTCACATGTGGAGAAAATATTAAAAGCATCACACTGCAGGCAATGAGATTAAGGCAATGCATTTGCGGAGCCAGTTCTAACATTCATTAAATGTTATGAAATGGAACGGTATAGACCCAGAGGCACGGAATATATCAGGCTGTTGAAGGAAAGATAGAAATGGGCAAATAAAAGGATCGCTCTTCTGAATAAAGCACAAGGAACGTTTGTCGATACCAATGATTTTTTGCAACCTTTGTAAATGCACCAGGACAAATGAACACAGGCATGCCCTGCGAACACTTGGAAGGAGAGACCATGATGTAGCCACAACCTAAACCGGATTCACAAGCAAATTCCCGAGAGCACAGGGTCTGGATGTATGGGGCTGGAGTATGCAGAAGAGGAAGCCACCTTGCAGATGTTACCTGAGAGATGCCATAAAAGTCCTCACTTAAAATAATTCCCCCACCTGCTCTGCTACAGGTCATGGAATCCCCTTCGACCCACTCCTTGAGATAAAGCCATCCAAGACTCTTTATGCAAATAACTAGCATTACATGGACGATAGGGAACGACAAATCACTTCTCACTGCCTCTGCAGCCCTCTTTCACACTGGTCCCACTGAAGGAAATGTCTTTTGCCCTGCCTTCCTCCCGGTGGACATGTTCCTCAGGGCTCCTCAGTGACATCTTCCCTATATGCCTCCCACTGCCCTGGAGAAATTGCTTTCCTCTCCTCTGTGCCCTGCATAGGGCTCGCTGGCGCCTAGGTCATCGTCTGCACTGACCTGTAGGCGGGTGCGTTATCCCCCCCAGACTAGAAGCCTCCGGGAGTTCGAGCCCGCTGTCTTCCTCCATCATTGCCCAGCCGAGGGCCTGGCATATTAAGGATCTAAAACAAACAAACAAACAAACAAACAAAGCAAAGCCAAACAAAGAATAACTGACAGAGCTCTAACTATTTGGATAGCTAACTAGTCTCTCTAGAAGCGATGCGCAGCTGAGATACGTTGAGGGCAAAGGTCAGCATCATGGTGGTGACCCTGAAGTGAGCGCACAATACCACACAGACACTGGGCTGTTCTGCCTGCTCCTAAAAGGCAGCTCAGACAAAACCAATGCTTGAGAAACACATGAGCACAGCTGAGGTGGGGGGTGAAGAGAAAAGGACCCCAGTGAAAATGAAGGGGCACAGATAGAGGATAAAGGGAAACCCCCCCACACACACAAAGCACCCTTTTGCGGAGACTGCCTTGCATCAAGCCCACCTACCTCCCTGACAGGGACAGGATTTAGTGTGGTGAAAGGGGAGACTACTGGATCATCAAAGAGAAGAGCAGAGTTGAAGTTTTGCTTTGTGACCGAGGACCTCTCTGGACCTGTTGCCTCGTCTGCATCTGTGTGCCCTCTGGGATTTGAAAAGATTGTGTCCGAAAATGTAGGAGCGAGCCCTGCATGAAGTGCTCCAGAAAACCAACAATACTCTGGTATTGTTGGTTTTGCTTTCACCAACAAGACAACGTAGGTAAAAAGCCACCTGTTAGAGAAAATAAACATATGCAAGGAGACTGAAGGTTGGCTCTAGCAATTTAGGTTGGCACAATGACTCCCCAAAATTCTTCAGTATTCTATCAACAACGGTGATGACAGGTGCAAACATGTAACACACAAGCGTTGACACTAATGAAGAAAAATGTTCTGTTCACTACTGTGGATGAAACCGACCAGCCTAACAATATAAACAGAGGCGAATGGCAGTTCCAGTCAGACGCATTTACACCAAACCTGACGATGAGGATAGAATTTCTTGCGGAAAAAAGCAATTCATGATGCATTAGCATTGACTTTAAACTTACCCTGACAGGTTTTCTGCTATTTTCATACAGAACTGAGTGTGCTGACACATGTTCTACTCAGAACAAAAGGAGAAGAGCTCAAGAGACAGAGAGAGGAAAATAAGCACAAGGCAATAAGGGGCCAAGAGTGGAAAAAGGTTAAAAAAAAAAAAAATCACCAAACACCAGGACCAGAAGCGACCTTACAGCTCACCTAATGCAAATTTTGTCATCTCTGCACATCGTAATTTTTTGGCCAACACTGGCATTTGACATTTTGTTTTTGTTTCAAATACTCTGGTGTAGGACTCGCATACTCCAGCCCTCCACTTGGCCCTTTCACTCCTAGCGACTTCTAATATCTTCCCGTCCCCAGAAGACATTGGAGTTTGTGACCCCTGAAATCCAACCCCTTCCCTTTACTGCAGAAACCAAAACCCAGAGAGCGTGTGACTGCCCAACTGCTTACTGGTAGAGCTACAGTTGAAAACCCACATATTCTGATGTCTAACCAATATTGGTGTTACACATCCTAGTGGGAAGGACCTGTGGGTACTATTTAGTTGGAAAGAAGGGAGGAAGAGTCTTGCCTAGAGGTGACATTTGCACAGCAATTACAGTGTTTCCTTAGTCACGTTTCTTTCGGGGGAGGGAGAGGAAAGCCTCCCCAAGCTCTCCCCTGGAACCACTGCAGTTACTAACACAGTGTTCCCTTCACTACCCTGTCCGCCTCAGGTAGTCACTCATCTTCACAGCGACCTCTAAGCTGTTTCCTGGGCTCTGCTTGCAGGACTGCTTATGCAATGCTGATACCATCAACTCCAAAAACATCATTGGTAAACTCATGTTTTACCCCAGATGCGATTTCCACACTTACTATAAAGGGCTTGGTTTAGAGATCAAAAAATGAGTCTGAGGAATAAGAGTAAAACAAGATTTATTCTAAGGAAAGAGAGCAGGCAGTTCTTGCCACATTGCAGGGAAGGTAGCTGAGGCAAAGGGCTGACTTGCACAAAATTATCCTACCTCTGTGGTTTTTTCCTCAAAACGAATTTCGCAGGCAATTTTTTTCACCTTAAAATCTAATAATCTGACATTTAACCCAAATTATCTGCTGCTGCATGTACAAAACTGCTCATTTTTACCATTTATTGCCCACTTTTGAAGAGTGCTTAGCAAGCAATAGAGCCCTGTGGGGCTTTGAAGAAAAATATGCTCATAAAGGAGCCAGAATATTACCCACAGTTACTTCTGTAACAATAAAGATGATCAATTTCCAAGCTTCTTATTTCCACAATTAATGGCTTACTAATTATATAAAATACACAGAACTTTTAAATAAAATCTCTAGTTTTTCCTTTATGGTGCAATCATTACCAACACAAGACTGCCCCTACTCGGATCATCTGTCCTTGTTAGATGGGTCATGACTTTTGAAGATTCTGCCTAAACCAGACCCCTTCTAGGGCCTTAACAGATCACTGAATTCAATTCTCTGTGAAAAGAAGAGTGAGGAATTTCCTGATATCAAAGCCTTCATCATCTTTAAGCAGTAATTGTGGCTAATTATACTTGGCATTCTGATGAGTAGAAAGTTTAAAGAAATTTACATATGACGTCAGTGTATATTTTAAATGTTAATTATTGCTTCAGGTAATTATTAAGAGTTAAACACTGAAGCAGTATTATCCAATCAGATTTGACCACCTTATACATTCCCTTTAGAAAAATCTTAAATTTTTTTCTAAGTATCAGAAAGCTTTTTTAAGGTTAGAATCTATAGGACAAACTTGCATATGGGCAAAATCCTACGTTTAAATAAAAAAATAAGCAGAATCAGTAAGCAAGAAGGCTCATTTCTGCTATTTTCCTTTATTCCTTGTATTATGGTCTGTCTTAAGATCTCATGTGAAGAAACGTTCAGCCACACGCTTCTCATCCTCAAAACATCCTTCGCATGATGTGATTTTGCTAAAACACAGAATTTTTTAAAAATATAGATAACGTATACATCAGTAAATAGAAATAAACTGGAATCATAGGCTCTCAAAATCAGAGACTGCATTTTATCCTGGCATAACTATTTTTCACAGCAAACCATTCAGCTATCTTGGTAAATTATCACTGAAATGTTTGTTGCCAAAACCCTTCCACAGGGCACAAGTTCTTAGTGGAAACCGTGAGCAAAAGACCTCTTCATGCCCATGCTGGTTTACCCTACACTGATCAAAGTTACTTCAATTCTTAAATATCAATTGTAGTTTACTTATTTCTTATGAAAATAAAATGATTTTTAGTCCTCTGAGTTTTTTTAAATTAAGCTTTATTTGTTTTACTAGAACACTCAAGAAGACTATCTTATTACTATTAGAGAGATGCTGAAAACAAGAAGGAAAATTTGTGGAGGCTGGAAGCAGGGAGAATAACTTCCGTTTTATGCCCTAAACAAGGCTCTGGATACTGTTCTCAGTTTTGACAGAAGAGACCCAACAGAAGTATTACACAGTGAATACACCCAGCCAAATATATATATTATTTTTTGTTTTGAGACAGGGACAGTTTATGGAAAATATAATTTATTCTAGATACTCAAATGAAGCAAACAATTCACTTAACAATTCTCCACAATGGAATTTGCAAAAACTGTAAGTGGTTTTTAAACTAAATCTTAGATTCACTGAATTATGAAATTTACAGAGCAATCCAAATATGCACTAAACGTGACATTTTTTATTTTTCAATGGGCTAGTACCCTGTTGTCCCATTATTTTTCCCATTTCATTTTCTCAAATTGGAAGTTGAAACATTGAGGTTATGCAGACACTAAAACACAAAAAAAATCCATCAGAAGTTACTCATTATGTTTTTTTTTTTTTTAAGATTTTATTTATTTATTTGAGAGAGAGCATGAGCATGAGCAGGGGGAGGAGGAAGGGCTAAGGGCGAGGGAGAAGCAGACTCCCTGCTGAGCAAGGAGCCCAATGTGGGGTTCGATCCCAGGACCCTGAGATTATGACCTGAGCCAAAGGCAGCCACCTAACTGACTGAGCAACCCAGGTGCCCCAAGATGTTATACTTTTTTGCAGGTTATGGTGTCGTTAGCAAGAAAATGCAAGTGCAAAATGATTCCAAATGTCACAAAATTAGAATTTCCAGTGTCTCATTGTGAAGTAAACACTTCAAATTTGGGCAAATACTATGATGATGGATGGACATACAGTTGAATTGCCTCTTAATACCGATTTTAGTAGATAAGAACACTCTTACTTTACTCCAGGACTTTAACATTTGTCGGGTTTTGTTCTTCAGGGTAAAGGTAAAAATAATAAAGATTCAGCCACACCCATATAGTAAAGAACCATTTTAATTGATTTCTCTTTCAATCATGACAGATTTTGTGACATTCTAAATATAGAAACATTCAGTTTCCTCTTCTTGACCATCAACGGTTTACAAATACTGGCTCTTTTTAAGTTCTATTTCCTATAAAAATGTAGAAACTCTCTTCTGGGTATGGGAATCAGAATCAAGCTCCTGGGTAACACAAATGCTAAGCCATGACAGATACATCTACTATGTTTGCTAGAGCCCAGCTATGACTTCCCTGAAGGCAGACAGAGGAACACAAAGATGCATGAGAAATCAGAATGAAGAATGGCTGATTCCCATTACTCTGTTCATACCCGAGACACACTCAACCTTGAAATGTGCTGTAGTACCCTCAAATTTTCTGTATGGAACATTCATTTGATAATTCCTTATCATAGTCTCTCAGATTAATGACAATCCCTAGGACATTTTCTACTAATCAGACCTAAAAACAAAAGCAATTGCACATAATAATGCCTTAAAAGGCATACCTACAAAGAAATACCTGATTGCACCACAGAGCTTCTAAGAAATATTCTGGTTTCAGCACTGTTGCAGTATTTGTGGAAATATGCAGGAAATTCAGTGAAAAATCTTCAGCAGATATTCATAGAAAGTGACCAGAGAAACAGTGGAAATGAATTTGGCAAAGCTAGGTTAGAACAAAGAAAACACTACAGATCAAAAAGAAATTTGAGCGCTTAAGTTTTAGAAAGTATAAACCAAAAAATAATGTGCATGCTTCACATAAATATCCACCCAGTGCTCATAAACATGATAAAGCAGTGCTCAGTGCAAGTCTGGAGCCTGGGCTGTGCAGTCCACCAGAGCAGGTTGTAGGCATTGACTATGCCGTTCACAAGCTGGGGGATCTTGAGGAAGTTACTCAACCTGACTCTCGGTTTCCTGAGCTGTAAACTGGATGTAAATTCCAAAATAAATTCCAATTTAACAGGAGACTAAACACACCTGAAGAGAGATGTGCTGATATGGAAGAAAGAGTAAAGAAATTATCTAGAATGCAGCATAGGAAGGCAAAAATATGGAAGGTACATGAGAGATTAAGAGAGAGAATAGGGTGAAAAGATCTAAAATATGTTTAAGAATCATAAGCAGAGGAGAGATTATGACAAAGGCAGTATTTAAAATGGTAAAAGAGAGGCACCTAGGCGGCTCAGTTGGTTAAGCTTCTGACTATTGATTTCGGCTCAGGTCATGATCTCAGGGTCGTGGTCTTGGGGTCATGAGATCAAGCCCCACCTTCGGCTCCCTGCTCAGTGGGGTGGCTGCTTGAGATCCTCTCACTCTCTCTCCCTCACCCTCCCCCACACTTTTTCTCACTAAAAAAAAATAAATATTTTTTAAAAAATCAAATGGTAAAAGACCTTGATCCTCTTTTTTAAAAAGCCCCACAAATACCAAGCAGAATGATCATTTAAAGAGTATATTATATAAACTAGGTATGTCATTGTAAACCACAGACCACCAAAGACAAAGAGAAAATCTTAAAAAGCAGCCTGCCAAAATATGACATGTTATCTACAAAGAGGTAACAATTGAAGCCAGCTAACAAAGGAATACCTACAATGTACTGAAATACAATAACCCTCCACCTGGAATTCTATAAATAGCAGAAATATCTTTAGAGAACAAAAGTGTTCTTTATACAGAATTATACACTTAAAATATATATATTTTACACTATATACACTTATATATATTTAATCACAACTTAAAAAATTAAAATTGTAACCTACCAAAACCGATTGAATTATATACTTTAAATGGGTTATTGTATAGTATGTGAATTACATTTCAATAAAGCTATTTAAAAAAAAGAGTAAGGACCAAATTAAAAAGTTTTCAGACAAAAACCAGCACACACCAAAGATAAATTCTAAAGAATATACTCTCAGAAAAAGGAAAAATGTGGCAAAATATGGGTAAGTCTAATAAACAAGGGCTACATATAAAAACAACATAGTATGAGGTTTAAAAACAATAAAATTAAAATACATCACAGAATACTATCTGTTTTGGGGGGAGTGTTATTAGTGCTTTAAGGTCCCTGAACAGTCTGAGAGGAGGGTAAAATGTATTTACTAACTTTAAACTTTGATAAATTAGTACATAAGATGTAATTTTCTTTTTTTTTTTTTTTATGTACTTGACAGAGAGACACAGTGAGAGAGGGAACACAAGCAGGGGGAGTGGGAGAGGGAGAAGAGGGCTTCCCGCGGAGCAGGGAGCCTGACGCAGGGCCTGATCCCAGGACCCCGGGACCATGACCCAAGCCGAAGGCAGAACCCTAACGACTGAGCCACCCAAGCACCCCTATAAGATGTAATTTTCAAGGACCCAACAAGAAGATTAGAAACAATGCTTAGTTTCAAATTAGTAGGAGAAAACATGAAATGATTTGTAAGATTCAAAGTCAAGAAAGTGGAGACAGGGCTATAAAACATCAATAAATATTTGTATCTAAATATAGAGTAATTATATTAAATATAATTTGTCTAAACATTACAGTTAGAAACAAAAATTGTCATGCTGGCATCTTAAAAAAATAATTAATCCAACCATATGCTGTTTATAAGGGACACAACTAAAATATAACAAAACGAAAAGACTGCAAACAAATGCATTACCAGAGATAGCGACATTTTATAATAATTTTAAAAAATGACGGACGGCAGGATGAAAGGAGGGACGAAGGGAAGGAGGGAGTAAGGGAGGGAATAAGAATTAGGTGTATTGTATCTACCGCGTCATAACAAACTGCCCCAAAATTAAGCGGCTAGAAAAAACCAATATTTACTACCTCACCGTTTCTGTGGGTCTGGAATCCAGGCACAGCTTAGCTGAGTCCTTTGGCTCAGGGCCTGTCCCAGGCTGCTGTCAAGGTGTCAGCTAAGGCTGCCTTCACCTCAAGGTTTGACTGAGAGAAGGTGCTTCCAAGATCACTCACGTGGCTGAGGGCAAACCTCAGAATATCCACTTCCAAGATCATACAGCTGTTGGCAAGCCTCGTGTCCTCACTGGCTAGTAGGCAGAGACAGGAGTTTCTTGCCTGATGGGCCTCTCCGTAGGGCAGCTCACACAGGGCAGCTGGCTTTCCTCAGAGCAGGCCTGGGAGAGAGAGAGGGAGACAGCAAGCAAGATGGAAACCAGAGCCTTTTGTGATCTAATCTCAAAGGAGATATCCTATCGCTTTTGCCATATTGTTTGTTAGAAATATGTCACTAGATCCAACTCACACTCAAGGAAAGATTACACACTGGGACAAATACCAAGGGGCAGGGATCACTGGGGACATTTTTAAATGCTGTCAACCACAGAAATGAAAAACAAAAAACTGTCATTGTTTGCTTATTATGTAGTGAATGTAGCAAATCCAAAAAAAAATCACACTGGACACTTAGAATTAATAGAAAAGTCTAGCAAGGAGGTTGGGTATAAAAATCAGTGCACAAAAGTCAGTTTTATGCTATATATGAGCAAGAAACAGAAAGTAGAAATTTTGAAATAACCCCATTTACAGTTTGATCAAACATCAAGGTATTTATCAGTTGAATAATAATTACTGAAGTTAGGGATGGGTACTACTATCTTTACTTTTGTGAATATTTGAAAATTTTGATACTAACATTTTTTAAAAAGTATCAAATATCTAGGAACATATCTAACAAAAAATTTACAAGCCTTTACAGATAAATTTATTTTTTTCTCATTTATTCTAAATAAATGGAGAGATAAACCATGTTCTTCAACTGGAAGACTTAATATTGTAAAGATAGCAATTCTTTCCAAATTGATTTATAAATTCAATACAATCCAAATCAAAATCCCAACTGTGTGTGTGTATGTGCGCGTGCACACATGAAGCTTGAGAAGCTGATATTTAAATTTGACTAGAAGTGGAAAAAGTAAAAAAAAATGTGGAAAAAGTCTTCATCTTTAGCCATATTAATAAAGCAAAGTAAAACCATAATGAGATACGATTATACACCCACCTCATTGATGACAATTCAAACTGACAATAGCAACTTTTGGTGAGGACATTAAGCAATAAGAACTCACACTGCCAATGGGAGTTCACTGTACAACCACTTTGAAAGACTGGTATTATCCGCTCAGCAATTTCATACTTAGGTAGTGGTGATGTTTTAGTGAATTATATTTTTTTCTCTAAAGTAATCTTGGGGTACCTGGGTAGCTCAATTGGTAAAGCATCTGACTGTTGATTTTGGCTCAGGTCATGATCTCAGGGTCGTGGGATCAGGCCCCACATCAGGCTCCTCGCACAGCCGGGAGTCTGCTGGAGATTCTCTCTCCCTCGTCCTCTGCCCCTCCTACCCCATGCTCTCTCTCTAAAATAAATAAATAAATCTTTTAAAAAAATGTAATCTTAAGGGGAAAAAAAAACAGTTGCATATATTTCTAAAGATATTCAATAGGAGAGGAGACTCTGGAAAGTACATTCTGCATTGGGGAGCAAAGAGAGCAGAAGTAGACTTATTCTTTGCTCTAAACATTATCCCAAGGTCTGAAAACAAATATTGAAACACTAAAAATCTCCCATTACGTTATATATTTGGAAGGAAAGGTGGTACCCAAATCAATAGGGATACTTTTATCCATTTTTAAGTAAACAAAATCTGAATCAAATGTAGGAAGCATCTGCTACAAAAGAACAGGGTCAGATCACAAAGGCAAGGAAAATTCAGTCCAAAGGGCAGAACAAGCCAACTAGTGACTGTTACTCTTAAGATTTAGGGTAATTGCTTATAAAGAAAGCTTCCAGATGCTCCATAATCTAAGTGTACCATTATTTGCAAAAGGGCAAAGCAAAGCAAAAGAAATGGACAAAGCACCTCCTGAAGGTTAGTACAAAAGCCTAAATGTCACTTATCATAGAAATAGGTGACTGATGTGAGAACACTGGCAAAGATAATGATGTTTAGCATTTGAGGATGTTCCATAACTAACCTAAATAAAGGCCAAAGCAGAACCACATAAAATATAAAAAAACAAAAAACAGTATTTATTTACATTCCATTTACTTTCAAAAGGATGAGGAAGCTGGGGGAAATATAAAGGAAGTAGTCTCATTTTACTTAACCCATTTGTGTTTTTCATGAAATAACAAAGATCTGAAATACAATTACAGGTGTAAGGGGACCAAAAAAGTTTATTCAGTTCAATTCTCCGTTTTCAGCCAAGACTGAAATTACACCACTGCAGGAAAATGAAAATCTACTCCACTTAGAGGTAAACACCAGCTAATATACATGTTATTAAAGAACCAGCTTTAGTTATATCTGTCATAACATCCAACAAATCCGCAATAAAAGACACAGCCATCATAATACAGGACATTAAGAATTTTTGTGCAACATTGAAAACCAGATTTTACACAAGAGAAATCATAACTATTAAGCTATGACATCAATAACATCACAGTAACAGTACCCAGTGTCTTATTCAAGTATATACACTATTTTTAAGACGTGTTATAACAAAGACATCAGTAACTAAAACATACACACAATTATTTTATTAACACCATGAAAAACAACAAATAAAAAAATAAAAATACCCTTAAATTTTGTAATAATTATAAACACGTTAACATTAACACTATATATTTGTCTAAATTTTCACTGATTTTTACACTTTTAAAAATAGCACTGAGCTTTACAAAAATACTGATAATGGCTCAACATTTTTAGGAGTCCGTTCACTTTATATTTCAGTAGTCTCTACTGTCTGCTCTTCTTTTCCACCGCCATAGTCCTCTAACCACCCATTTGCTCAAGGCAACAACAGAGATCTCTAACAGCTATGGGAGTACTACATCCGAAAACTTCTAGTTCTTTGAAATGGTTGGAAAGGGTTTTTTAGTGCCCACATTAGCAGCTGTGGTTTGGGTTTCGGTTTCTCTGGAAACAGAAGTGCTTCACTTTCTGGTGTAGGAAATCGTTCTTGGTAGACTTCAGGATAGGATTTTTGAAACTGAAAAAAAAAAAAAAAGATTCAAGATGAGTCAAAAAACCAGGTAAGAACCAATAAAATTAGGTGATCTAATTTTAAAATTAAAGAGTTTCTGATCTGATTCCATACTAGCCTGTCTTTACTTTGTTTTAATGTTTATTGCTCTCCATCAGAAAAGAGAATAAGATGATGACAAATCATAATTAAATTCACTCCAACACAAACCCATTTCTTTTTGTGAGATCATTTGATTCCACTTGCTATAGATCTAATTCAACTTTAATTTGATCCAATCTTCAAACAAACTCATTTCGGTCATATTTCTTAAAATTTCCCCCCCACTTGCTAACTATAAATAGACTTTAAAAATATTCACAAGTAATTCTGACTTGAAAATAACTTATGTTCTGTACAGTTCAAGAAAATTTTGGCCCAATTACATTTCACGATCTCCCTGCTTCTCCAACTCAGCCCCACCTGCTTCTGCTCAAATGGAAGGGAAAACGTTCCAGTATATATTACTTTATGAAAAGCTTAAAGAGAGGCAATATGCTTTTCCTTTGATCCTCAACACTGAACTCTTCTCCAAAATTACTGAGAAAAATATGATTAGGAGTCTAGAACTCTGATGCTCTGTGTATAATCCCATATGTATGGTATGATCAGGAATCAAGCTTGCAGGGATCAGTCTTGAAAAATAAAAACCATTCCCTTAATCTTGAGTCAATACTTTAAGAATGGTCAAAGTAAAATCTATTTTGAGTTAAAAATGAAAACTCTTCAGTGAAACCCAAAGCTGTGTTGCCTAGCAGGAACTAAACACTTTCAGGGATGCCTGAGGCAAGAAACCAATTTGATACTGGCTATCTAAAACCAAAGCCTCTTCAATTTTACACAACTTATATCAGCAAATTCAATGTAATTTGCCTTTCAGGAAAAATCAAGAGGAATCTGTTCTCATTTGATAGCTTCTCTGAAGAGCGGCTCCTTAAATGAAGAGCGCAATTATGGTAAAATATCTACATTGGAGAAAAAGATGTGGGAAACTGACCACAACTGTGTACATCCATGAGACTTCTGGAATATATGAATTGAATAATATACTTTCAAAACTGCTACATCTCAGAAGATGAGATTAATATGAAATCCACTAAAATAGAGAATAAAAAGAAAAAACAATATTAAGAACAGCAGGCAGAAGAAATGGCTTCTAAAGAATATCCTTTTTACCTGCTTCAGTTTTTTCTTCTTCTCTTTGCTGGAAAGTGTGGCATCTGTTATGACTTCCTCCAGCAAAGCTGCCAGAGGTTCCTGAGAGCCATATGCTCTCTGGTATTCAAATTCCTCTGGACTGATTTGACGGCAAAATGATGGGGCAGATAAAGTGATATCCATATCAGCTCCTGGGTATTTTATCTGAGGCAAAAGTATTAATAGTGAAAGAAATAAGTGTATTTTCATATAAGTTGCAAAATTGGTTCAGATCAAATACAGAATATCTCCCACTAGGAATGCCATGTCATTCTTCAATTCGTTTGGGAAAAACTCTATTAAAAAGCAAAAGTGTTTTTATAAACTTGAAAAAAAAATCACTTAAAACCACAGTTTTAAATAAGAGATTCTTACCATTTTAAACCCAAGATCCATTTTAATAAACAAAACACCTGGTGTGCTCTTTTAAATATAATCTTAAATTGAAACATAAACTAAACATGTTGACAAAAATGATTCAAAACAATTACAATACTGAGTACCTTCTGGGGGTTCCTTCCCACATCTGGAGAATCTGATCCCCCCTTCCTTGGGAATGGATAGAGGCACACATAAGCATGGCTGTTATGTATGGAGAAGTACTACGACCATCTCCAAATATGTTAACAGTGAAAAGCAAGAAAACAAATGTGCAGACACTGTACAAGGCAAAAGGGAGAATGGAGAAAAAAGAGGAAAGACTTATAAATAAATGAACATCCATTAAAAATATTTAATTTCACACCTATATACACAAAGCAAATATTAACAAACATAAAGGGAGAAATTGATGGTAATACAATCATAATAGGAGTTTTTAACACCCCACTTACATCAATGGAGAAGTCATCCAGACAGAAAATCAACAAGGAAATAGTGGTTTTGAACAAGACATTAGATTAGGTGAACCTAATACATACAGAACGTTCCATTCAAATACAGCATAATATACACTCTTTTCAACTGCACATGGAACATTCTCCAGGATAGATCACATGTTAGGCCACAATAAATTTAAATCTCAATAAATTTAAGAAGACTGAAATTAGATCAAGCATCTTTTCCAACCACAATAGTGTAAAAGTAGAAATCAGTTACAAACAAACAAACCTAGAAAAAACACAAACACATGCTACTAAATAACCAATGGGTCAGTGAAGAAATCAAAGAGGAAATAAAAATACATGGAGGCAAATTAAATGAAAACACAATGGTCCCAATCTTCAGGACATAGTAAAAGCAGTTCAAAGAGGGAAGTTTATAGTGATACAGACCTATCTCAAGAAACTAGAAAAACCACTAATAAACACCCTAACCTTACACCTAAAGGAACTAGAAAAAAAGGACAAAGTCCAAAGCTAAGACAAGGAAGGATATAAAGATTAGAGTGGAAATAAATGAAATAGAGAGTAAAAAAAAAAAAAACCAAGAGCTCTTTCTTTGAAAAGAAAAACAAAATTGATAAACCTTTAGCCAGACTTAACAAGACAAAAAGAGAACTCAAATAAATAAAATCAGAAATAAAGGAGGAGAATTAACACCACAGAAATACAAAGGCTTATAAGAGAAAATTATGAAAAATTTTATTCTGACAAATTGAACAACCTAGAAAAAAAGGGGTAAATTCCTAGAAACATAATCTTCCTAGGCTGAATCAGAAAGAAATTAAAAATTTGAACAGATCTACTATTAATGAAAGTGAAATAGTAACCATAACACTCCCAACAAACAACCATTCAGGATCAGACAGCTTCACAGGTGAACTCTACCAAACATTTAAAAAAGAGTTAATACCTATTCTTCTCCAACTATTCAAAAAAACGTAAAAGAACTTACCTCAGCATAACAAAGGGCACACTGAAAAACCCACAGCTAAGATTATACTCAATGGTAAAAAGCTGAAAGCGTTTCCTCTAAGATTGGGAACAAGATAAGGATGACCATTCTCACCACTTTTATTTAACACAGTATAGAAGTCCTAGCCACAGCAATCAGAGAAGTAAAAGAAATAAAAAGTACCCAAACTGGGAAGGGAGAAGTAAAATGGTCAATATTTGCAGATGACATGATACTACACACAAAAAACCGTAGACTCCACCAAACAACTATTAGAAGTAATAAATGAATTCAGTAAACTTGCTGGATACAAAACTAATATACAGAAATCTATTGTGATTCTGTATGCTGATAATAAAATAGCAGAAAGAGAAATTGAGAAAATAATTCCATTTATAATTGCACCAAAAAGAATAAAATACCTAGGAATAAATTTAACCAAGGAGGTAACAGACTGTACTCTGAATGAAAGAAACTGAAGACAATACAAATGCGAAGATATACCACATTCATGGATTGGAAGAATATCACTAAAATGCCCATACTACCCAAAGTAATCTATAGATTCAAAGCAATCCCTATCAAAATACCAATAGCATTTTTTTCACAGAACAAGAACAAGTAATTCTAAAATGTGTATGGAACCACAAAATACCTCAAATAGCCAAAAAAATATTGAAGAAAAAGAACAAAGCTGGAGATATCACAATCCCAGGTTTCAAACTATACTACAAAGTTATAGTAACCAAAACAGTATGGTACTATCACAAAAATAGACACATAGATCAAATCAAACTAGAGATCAGAATAGAGAGCCTAGAAATAAACCCACGCATATATGGTCAATTCATCTATGACAAAGGAGGCAAAAATATACAATGGGATAAGACAATCTTTTCAATAAATTGTACTGGGAAAATGGGACAACCACATGCAAAAGAATAAAACCAGACCACTTTCTTACACCATACACAAAAATAAACTCAAAATGGGTTAAAGACCTAAATGTGAGTCCTGAAACCTTAAAACTCGAAGAAAACATAGTCTATAATCTCTTGGACATCACTCTAAGCAAGAAATTTATGGATATTTCTCTTCAGGCAAGAGAAACTAAAGCAAAAATAAACTCCTGGGACTCTACTAAAATTTAAAAAAACTTTGTACAGCAAAAGAAACCCTCAACAAAACAAAAAGGCAACGTAGTGAATGGGAGAAAATATCTGCACATAATATATCCTAGTGAATGGGAAAAAATATCTGCACGTGATATATCCACTTTTAATGGTTTACCATTAAAAATATATAAAGAACTTACATAACTCAACACCAAAAAAACAAATAATCTGATTTAAAAATGGGCAGATGATCTGGATAGACATTTTTCCAAAGACCTACAGATGGCCAACAAACACATGGAAAGATGCTCAACATCACTAATCATCCAGGAAACACAAGTCAAAACTACAATGAGATTACCACCTCACACCTGTCAGAATAGCTAGAACCAAAGAGTCAAGAAATAACAAATCTTGGCAAAGATGTGGAGAAAAGGGAACACTCATGCACTGTTGGTGGGAATAAAAATTGGTACAATCACTGTGGAAAACAGTATGGAAGTTCCTCAACAAATTAAAAATAGAACTACCCTATGATCCAGCAATTCCACTTCTAGATATTTACCCAAAGAAAATGAAAACGCTAATTTGAAAATATATGTGCACCCCTATGTTTATTGCAGCATTATTTATAATAGCCAAGATATGGAAGCTACCTAAGCATCCATCCACAGATGAATGGATAAAGATGTGGTATACACACACACACACACACACACACACACACACACACACACACACACAACGGAATATTACTCAGCCATCAAAAAGAATGAAATCTTGCCATTTGCAATAACATGGATGGAGCTAGAGAATATAATGCTAAGCAAAATAAGTCAGTCAGAAAAAGACAAATACCATATGATTTCACTCATATGTGGAATTTAAGAAACAAAAGAAAATGAGCAAAGGAAAAAAAGAGAGAGAGAGAAACAAACCAAGAAACAGACTCTCAGCTACAGGGAACAAACTGATGGTTACCAGAGGGGAGGTGGGAGGAGATGGGTAAAATGGGGATTAAGGAGGGTACTTGTCGTGATGAGCACTGGGTGATGTATGGGAGTGATGAATCACTATATCATACACCTGAAACTAATATAACACTGTATGTTAACTATACTGGAATTTAAAATTAAAAAAAGATGTAGTATATATACTATGGAATATTATTCAGCCATAAAAAGAATGTTATCTTGCCATTTGTGACAACATGGATGGACCTAAAAGGTATTATGCTAAATGAAATAAGTCAGATAGAGAAAGACAAATATCATATGATTTCACTTATATTTGGAATATAAAAACAAAACAAACAAATTAAAAAACTGAACAGACTCTCAAATACAGAGAACAAACTGGTGGTTGCCAGGGAAGAGGGGGTACAGGGCTGGGGGGAAGTTGGCGAATCGATGAAGGGGGTTCAAAGGTACAAACTTCCAGTTATAAAATAAATAAGTCACAGAGATGGAAAGTACAGTCAATAATGTAATAATGTTGAATAGTGACTACACTCATTGCAGGGACCACTAATGTACAGAATTGTTGAATCACCCTGCTGTACACCTGAAACTAACATAACATTGTATGTCAATGTTACTTTAATAACAAAGAAATTAAAAAGTATTTAATTTCAGACTCCAAAAGAGTTCCATCTTCCCACAAATATAACACCTATTGTTCTTCTGCAGCCAGAAGCCTAGTAAGAAAACTACTAGATACCTATGATTAAAGGGCACAAACGGAAGAGGGTTGCAGTCAAGGCTAACAGAAGGTTGGTGTCAAAGACAATGCCCACCTCACAATTTATCTATCACAGGGTCAGCCCTGAAACTTCCCTGAAATAATCCAAGGAACACTGTTCATTTTCAGAGAAGCCCTGCCCAGAATCTGACATGCTGTCAGGGCCGAGCAGTCGACATGAGTGAGCAGATCTCTGGGTACTGAAACAATTGTTGGGCGATTCTGAGTACTTCCAAGAGAAAATGTAATTGACAAATGAGTGGTTACTGGTTTCACTTAGCGCCTGGGCAGTGCCTCTCCATGAGATCATGCTAATCTGTCGTTAAAGCATAAGCAGAGCTCAGCCTTCTGATCTTCAACAGAGAGCGAAGGGCTCAAGCTGCTGCAGTGTCTGCCTGTGCTACGGGAACCGCGAACCGAGTGAGTACACAGGGCAACATCGCTATTGCTATCACTTCTCCTTGCAGAATTTCAGTATTTCTTTTCTTCTCTTTTTTTTTTTAAGTATGGGTCATAAAAATATTGGAGGGAAGGGATTTAACTAAAGCAGCGCTTAAGGTTACATTTTTTATTCAATAAAAATTGCAAAGATATGTATGTTAATGAGAAGTAGGCAAGGTTTCTTAGACCACTCATGGGAATATGGGTCAGAACAATCATTCTGAAGGGAAATTTGGCAATATACAACCAATATTTAAATACATCCCTGGCCCTTGACCACACAATGCCACTCCTAAAAATTTTTCTTAGAAAATAATCATGGATCATCCCCCCCCAAAAAATCTAGCTACAAAAATATTTACCATTGTATTATTTGCAAAATAGAGGGGAAAAGGGAAACCATCTAAATATTAACCAAAGAAAACCATTTAAATAAATTATGGTATATATCCATATTATGGAATACTACACTACCAATAATAACAATATTGTGGAATAATATAACACTAATGATGATAATAATATTAACCACAGCAGCTACCGAGGGGCCACTATGTGATAAATATCATTCTAAGCACTTTATACATCTTAAGCCATTCAATCCCTCAAACAACCCTAGGAGGTAGGTATTAACTGTTATTATCCCGCTTTACAGATGAGAAAAGAGAGATGTCGGGTACAGGCTAAAACAGAGACACATTATAAAATGTGCCCGGGTGTGGAGCACTGGGTTTTATGCACAAACAATGAATCATGGAACACTACATCAAAAACTAATGATGTAATGTATGGTGATTAACATAACAATAAAAATTTAAAAAAAAACTGGAAAAGAAAAAAAAATAAAAACATACCCACAACGGGAAAAAAATAAAATAGAATAAAATAAAATAAAATAAAATGTGCCCGAGGTCACATTTGTGACACAAATGTGCCCCAATAAAGGGCACATGAGGAATACAAGCACCACTTAGCTCCAGGGTCTGTGCCCTCAACCACCTGGGGTCAGTCAAGAATATTTAGTGATGTCGGAAATATTTCTTGGTGTATTGTCAAGAGAAAATAAGGTATAAAACAGAGAGAGGGTGGCAGGGAGGGAGGAATGAAGGAAGGAAGGAAGGAAAAGAAGGAAGGAAAAGCGAAGAGAGGAGAGGAGAGGAAGAGAAAAGAGAATAGAAGAGAAAAGAAAAAGAAAAGGAGAAAAGAGAAGACAAGGCACAGAAAAACACCCAAAAGACCGTAATACTAACTGAACATTGGGTGTTACTCTTATAGGATTTTTTTTGTTTGTTTGTTTTTTAAAGATTTTATTTATTTATTTATTTGACAGAGAGAGCGAGAGAGCACAAGCAGAGGAAGCAGTAGAAGGAGAGGGAGAAGCAGGCTTCCCGCAGAGCAGGGAGCCCGATGTGGGGCTCGTTCCCAGGACCCCGGGATCATGACCTGAGCCAAAGGCAGACGCTTAACGACTGAGCCACCCAGGCGCCCCTATAGTTTTTGGTGTGCATTTTCTATATTTTCCAATTCTTTCAACATATTTAAGGTTGATAATTACCAAAACTATTTTAATTTTTAATAATATTTTTAATATTTATTTACTTTAGACACACACACACACACACACATAGCATGGCAGTGGGGGGAGAAGGAGAGGGAGAAGGAGAGAAGCAGACTCCCACCTGAGCGTGGAGCTCGAGGTGGAGGGGGGCTCACCCCCACAAGCTGAAGATCATGACCTGAGCTGAAATTAAGAGTCAGACACTCAACCGACAGAGCTACCCAGGCGCCCCTGTTTTAATTTTTATATTGCACACTGAAAACATGAAGAGTTATTGACTTTCATAATCCTTCAGGAGGTAGCAGTTCACCGGGCCTTAATTGGGGAACATCAAAGAGTGCTTAAGCCGCTCATTCAGGAGCCAAGTAGACCTCTGTCTGCCTTTACCAAGTGCCTGCTCCCTCAGGCTGACATACACACTCCGCTCTGGGGCCCACATAACAGTCATGTATTACATTTCTTTTGCATCATTTTAATATAACAATAACAACAATAACAATAGCTACCTTTCAAAGAGTACCTGCTCTATGTCACACATTTAAGCTAGGGGTTTTATAGTAGAGTATTCTACTCTTCACAACAGTTTTATAGGGCAGGGAAGGCCCATTTTAACTCCTTTGGAAACTAAAATAAAGGCAGGTTACCGTTGAAGGAATTTGCAATCAGAAGTATGCAGCACTGACTGACATAACCAAACCAGGTGAGCATTCCATAAATTTTCAAAATTACCAAACACACATAGTGCTTACCATGTACCAAACCCTGTTGGAAGCATTTTGTACACATTTATTCACTTAATCCTTCACATCTAGAAATCCCAAGAAGACTTGCAAGTTTACACAACTTTCTGCTGGCAATTTTAAAGGACTGTTAATATCCCTTCCTTTACCTGGACTCTTCGTAGATGAGCCACACGCTCCTCTATGGAGGTCTGCAAGGCCAAAGGGACTTTCAGAATCTCTTGGTAATTGTCCATCAGAAATGTCACCAACCTAGCAGCTAATAACTCATCCAAATCTACTTCATCCTTGGAACACAAGATGCAACGGGAAAAGGTCTGAACCATCTGAAAAAAGAGGGGGAGGTGTTTTTTAAATAAACACAGATGAGGTTTTTTTTTTTTTTTTTCCTATGCTGTATTGCATTCAATAAATCTGCAAAAACCAAAGGTGACCAGTCAGTGAGAAATGGCTCACAGCCCAGGGGACACATCCTATTTGGTGCCTGGCCACACCTGGTCGTCTCAATGGGCTGATCTTCTTAACAACCAGCAGGAACTGAAGGTGCATCTCATCTCACAGAGACTCAGCAGAGACACTTGTCTGAGCAGTTTTTAAAGCACACCCCTTTACAGACAGTTTTAGATATATATAAGCAAATCCTGAAAATCATGATCACCACCATTACTTGAATCATGTAGCACTTTTAAGTTCAAAGTATTTTAAAGCCATTCAGTTTACTAATAGCCTTATTTCATTTTGATTTTTTAGAAATCTGCTAGCACAATCTATGTGCCTCAGCTGTTACACTTTTTCCTAGTTAACTGTTACTTTCTCTAGGATTTTGGGTGTATATTTGATAATCACATTTGAACAAAACGATGAGACTTTATAACAAGTGCATTAAGTGATGAGACTTTACAATAAGCAGAAATACAAAAAATATTTATGTAGCTGCTTCCATGGAATTCATATTAACTATGATTTGGATGGAGTTTTTTTTCCTTTTCCTACTAATTTTATTGCTGACAATCTTATTTCAAAACCTGTAAGCATGAAATCATGTAATTCTGTCTAATTAGACCTCATGTCCTCATCAACATACTGCAGATGATATCTTACCCGCGCTCACATTATGTGTACAGAGACACAGACATTTTTTACCTGGAGACTATGGACACTGGGGAAACTTAATGCCTTGAAATTCTATGCAAAATTTTACATGTGCATTCTTCTGGGGAATAGGTGCAAAGTTTTCTTCAGCTTTTCAGAAGGTTCCCTTAGCCCCATTACCCATCTACTCAACCAAAAGGAAGGTCAAGAATCACTCTACTGGGCACTGAGTGATCCTCTACTCTTACTCCACACTTCTAAAACAGGGCCAGAGGACCCCCCAGGGGTATACTGTGGTTCACCAGGATATGGAAAGGTTCACCAATGAAGCAACAATTTTGCTCCAAGACCCCCAATTTTGAGGAAAATTAAGAAATCATGTAGAAGAAATTCTAAACATAAACGCTATTTTAAAATAAAGACATGCTGGCACCAACAAAGTAGAATTCAAAGCTAGCATGTATGTTTTTAAACCAAATTGAAAATATCTTAAGAAATAACCTCACTCCCAGACTCTTAGATCATATCCCAAGAGAACACATTCTCTGTCTCCCACCAGGCTGTCTAGTCCAACTCTTTCCTCTTTACTTCTTTCCTCTTTACCCCATTATATGTGCTTCCCCTCTCCTACTTGTTAGAGTAACAAATGCTTTGCATCCCTTTCTGTCCTAGAGGAAAGTATGTCCTTTTCTTGAAAGAACCCTTAGCTGTACTGTCCAGGCTCCCTTCTCTTTAAGTTGACAGTAGGCAGAAGACCGCAAATACCTCTACACTCAGACTCTATCCCTACTCACTCTTCGCTTTCCATTGTGTTCTTTTAAGACACCAATACTGGAAGTGTAATCCCACCTGCACGATTTCCAAGCCGTGGCTCTTTGAGCAAGCCTGACTTGGTGCCTTCCTTGGGTTGCCAAGCTAGTAAACTTTACTCAGGTGAATTGTATTCCAAAAACTCAAGTCAAGTTAGATGTTAGAGATCAACCTACCAGTGTTCGGGTCCCAAAGCCATCACACAGTGGTGGCATCTCCTTATTTAGGCATATCCTTGCCATCATCCTCATCAAGAGCTGTAACTTTCTCCTATTTTCAGGGGGCAGGAGGAGGCAGCAAATCTGAAATGCTTCAATAGCCATTTTCTCTTTCTGTAACAAACCTATTTAGAAAAAAAACAGTTTTTAATCTTTTAAAACCAATAGCCTCCTTGACTCTATGATGCTTACATTTTTCAAAATACATATTATTAAAATTACATAAAACATGTCCACATATTCAACTATGCCAGGCCAACTGATTATAGATCCACGGAATCAGCACAGATAATACCAACCATCAACTAGGGATGACAAACATGTAAAACAAATACAGTCTTTTTCCCTCCCTCACACCCTTGCCAGATGTAACCTGATTTTCACAGCCTTCTTTCCCACCGAACTGAGATCAGGTTGAGTCTAACCTAACCCTCCACAGTCATGAGCAAGGACATGAACGCACCACTACTGCCCTGAATTCTCCCCCTCGTACTATGTCTGCAGGATGAGCAGCGTCACTATGTGGCATGATTCTCACAGGCTGAATAATAGGGCTGATAGGTCTACAGTCAGACCCCTGCCAGACGGTTGCACTTGTTTCCAAACAACACATGTCAAATAACCCTTCCTCTCATATAAGCTGTTTTTCTTAGCTGAGTGTACTGATTCAATCAAGTTATATGCCATCTCTCTTCACCCAAACTAGAGTATTCCAACAGAATTAGAGTATTCTAATACTGTGCTAAAAATTACAGTTTTCTAATATTGTGCTCTCTTCAATCCCATTTGTCCCGGGACACACCCGCAAACCAAGCTGTCTAATGAGATGAAACTGCTTTCATCAATTTATTTGTTCCATATCCAACCTCTTCAAGTTCCCACTAATCTCTGTCTTGGAGGCAAAACCATCTTTGGCATTCAATAAGTATTTTCTGACCATCTATGATCTGCCAGGAACTGTGCCAAGTCCTGGAAATATGAACATATGCCAGGTCCCCTACTTTGAAGAGCTTATATGCTGTAAGGAGACACCCATTAAAAACAAGCAGCAAAATGTGAGAGATGCTGCAAGAGACATCTGCAAGGGGCACGTAAGGGGAATTACAAGTCATTCCTTAGGACTGCAGCATGAGCCGTGAAGGTGAGGGCTTGGCAGAGAAGTGGAGCTGGAAAGGTCAACACAGATGAGACCTTCTTGGAAGGTTTTGAATGCCCGACTAAGGAGCATGGGTTTGATCCTGGAGGCAGTGGGTGTGCATGGGAGGGAAAAGGAGGCAGGAGGGGAGTTTTAATACACCTAGTTCAACTAGGTGTTTATCCAAAGGATACAAACATAATGATTTGAAGGGGCACCTGCACCCCAGTGTTTATAGCAGCAATGTCCACAATAGCCAAACAATGGAAAGAGCATAGATGTCCATCGACAGATGAATGGATAAAGAAGATGTGGTATATATACACAATGGAATATTATATAGCCATCAAAAAAATGGCATCTTGCCATTTCCAACCATGTGGACAGAACTAGAGGGTATTATGCTAAGTGAAATAAGTCAGTCAGAGAAAGACAAGTATCATATGATGTCACTCATATGTGGAATTTAAGAAACAAAACAGAGGAGCATAGGGGAAGGGGGGGAATAAAACAAAACGAAATCAGAGAGGGAGACAAACCATAAGAGACTCTTAACTCTAGGAAACAAACTGAGGGTTGCTGGAGGGGAGGGGTTGTGGGAGGAAGGGATAGCTGGGCGATGGGCATTAGGGAGGGCACTTGATGGAATGAGCACTGGGTGTTGTATGCAACAGATGAAATCACTAAATTCTAACCAAAAAAAAAAAAAAAAAAAAAAAAAAGATGCACTCTAAAACAAACACCTAGTTCAATCCTAGATGTTCGCTGAAAATATTGCTGCTGATTATCATCACTAGACCTTCTTTCAATTCTACATAAACAATATGGAGAGAAAAAATGTTCATGATCATATTTTTTAATTCATTTATTTATCCAACGAATATTTAGTAGGCCTTGCCTATATTCCAGGAACTATTTTAGAAGAAGACATACAGTGGGGAATAAAACAAAATCCTTGCTTGACCTCATGGAGCTTACTTTCCATTAGCTAATAAACAAAGAGGTACATAAATATGTCAGTGGAAAAAATGCTATGGAGAGAAATAAAGGAAAGGAGCTGGGGAGTGATGGGATGTGCTCAGAAAAACACTCTGGTTCTTCAGGAAAGGTCTCTCTGTAAAGAGGCAAAATTTGAGCAGAGATCTGAAGGAAATGAGAGTAAGCCAGGGAAATAGCTGAGACATATTTTCAAGGTGGAGGAAAGAGCGATTATGGTGATTGTGACGAGGGAGTCCGTTTGGAGTGTGTGAGGAACAGCAGGGAGGCCGGCGTGAAGGGAGAGGAGTATTGAAGAGCATTCAAGCTGGAGATGCCATTATAGCGGAAGGCAAGAGCCAGACCATGCAGAGCCTTGTAGATTATTGTTAAGGACTTCAGGTTTTATTACGAGTGACCTGAGAAACCACGGGAGGGTTCTGGGCAGAGGAGTCATTTAACCTGAATTACTGTTACTCTGGCAGCTCTCTAGAGAAGAGATTGCCAGGGTAACACAGAAGAGGAGGATGAGGGGCGTGGCGATGGTCTGGATGAAGAGGCAGCGCTGGAACTGGCAAGAGCTAATTAAATTCTAGATCTCTTTCTCCACAAAGCCTTCTACATTTTCCATGAAGCTTCCTATCACATTAGCCCACAAAGTCCTTCTTTTTCCAAATTATAAACACCTTTGGACAGTCAGATTTCACCTTATCTTATTATGTTTCATGTATATCTATTGTTTAATGAAAGAGGCAGCAAGCTAATTGAAAGCCTAATGTATTTCTTTCGGCAAGCCCTATTTTCTGGTAAAGTACATGCGAACAGGTAAACATTCAAATACCTATTCATCAATACAGTCTTACATGGCTATTAAAAGTGGTAAATTTTGAAGTTATGCAACAATATTTCCAGGACAGTATTCATGAACAAAATCACAATAATAAACAGTATAAAAATAAAGTAGTAAGAAGGAACATCAGGGTTATAAAATAATCATCAAGTTTTTAAATTTTCCAATTCTTTGTTGGGATACTGTTAAACTAACACATAAAAGTTACATCCATCAAATATTTTTTTTCCATCAAATATTTAAAAAAAAAAAAAACTTCCAGTTGCTTATATGGAAAAAGCCAAACTGAGGAGTTGGCCATGATTTTAGGTTTTATGAAAATCAGGTGAGAAAGCATAAGTAAATCCATCTCCAGAATTTATCAACACAAACCTATACCCTAGGAGATGAAAGGCCACTGCTGACTCACAAACATCCCAGTAACTAACTGGCCCCCCTGTGAAACCAGGGACTCCCCTTTCCTCCACTGATCCCAGCTGACACCCCCTTGCAATTCATTCCAATTGTCAATTTCCCATCTCCTGTAAGAAGAGAAGCTAGGCTACTGATCCCTTCCTCCCTTAAATTCATCACCTCCCAAAACAATGGCCTAGCTTCTGGCAGTGGAGGAGGCACCATCAAGAGCTTGAATGAGGGAAGCCCCTGCTGCACAATACTGGACAAAGTAGCAGGATGGACAGTTGCTTAGTCCAAAGCTTGAAGAGTCACATGATACAATGAGGCTCCTGACACCCCCACCCCTGGAGCCTGGAATGCATTTTACCAGAGGAAGAAAAAAAAACCACTGTGGGGACTGGTTAGGCTGACAATACCATTAGATTTTAACTACAACTAAAATACATAATGAATTGAATATATTCTGTAAGCTGATCTTGTGATTTAGCCATCCTTCACAGCAGTGCTTCTTGGGGTAGTGGGGAGGGAGGCAAGGAGCAAAACATTGTTCCAAGCGATATACGTTGAAAGGTTTAGAACAAAATCTGTCATTTTGATGTATCAGATGAAAGTAGAAAAATTAGTTTCTGCCTCTCAAAATATATAAAAAGTGGTACTCCCAATTCCCCCACCTGCTCTATGTTTTCTAATTATACATTATCACCTCCCAATATACTACGGAACTTACTTTTTTGTCATCTACCATGGTCTCCCCTCTACCTCCTGAAATGTAAGCTCCACGTGGGCAGAGATTCTTGCCAGTTTTGTTTATTGATATACCTCCAACAGCTAAAAGAGCACCTGGTAGAGCATAGGAGCTTTATAAATATTTTCTTTGTGAATGTATGAGTGAATGAATGAAGGAAGGAACGACAAAGACCTATCGCTTGCTAGGAACAGAGCTAGAATATCCAGCTTCGGTCCCAGTTCCCGCTGCTTGGATAAGTCACTTAACCTTCATGAATCCCCATTCATCCCCCAGTAAATTGTTGTGGACAGTTGTAAAACCTAATCATTGTACCGTGATGGGGGCCCATGGACTATAAAGGGAAGCCTAGGTGAACTGAAAGTTTTCAGAGCATTGACGTTGGCTACTGCTGCTACTACCATTACTACTACTGGGCCAAAGCATTAAAGTACCAGGGTAGAAAATGTGATGCAAATCAGATGCAACTCTGCCTAGATTTTCTTTAAAAGCCAGTTAAGAAATGTATTGTACAGGGGCGCCTGGGTGGCTCAGTCGTTAAGCATCTGCCTTCGGCTCCGGTCATGGTCCCGGGGTCCTGGGATCGAGCCCCGCATCGGGCTCCCTGCTCCACAGGGAGCCTGCTTCTCCCTCTCCCCCTAGTGTCCGTTCTCCCTCTGTCTCTACTCCTGCTTGTGTTCTCTCTGTCTCTCTCTCTCTCAAATGAATAAATAAAATCTTAAAAAAAAAAAAAAAAGAAATGTATTGAACAGTAGTACACAGATGTGAATTTGGCTCTGGGCCTCTATAATGAGAGAATAAGTAAAATTCCATAATGCCCCAACATAGCTGTATGACTGAGTAACAAATCATCTAAGAATGCCCTCCTCAAGCCTAACTGCCTCAAACGTTGCATAACCATATTACATAGGCTGGAAAAAATATATAAACATATGTAAACTCATCCACATATACAAGTTCACGATGCATAATTCAGAAAGACCCTCACAATTATGACTCTTTGGGTCACTGGGAAAAAAATCTCATGTCCACATTATTATTAGGCACAAAGAATAATGTCTAGTAATGTTAGAAGGTCCCGTAACAACTTTTATTAAATTTTTCTTGACTTTTTAGCAGAAAGAATGTGAATGCCTTTGTTGCCATTAATGAGAGAATAATCTATCACAACATTTGACAGCCATTTGATAGTTGGCCCCTTGTTTAACTAAAGATTATAGAAGTCTTTGCTAGAACTGCCTATTAATGTATAATGTACAATGCTACTGTCTTAAAGCCTAGGTGAAAGTTGTTCTTTAGGCAAAAGGCTTACATTTTATTTTTTTTATTTTTTATTGTTATGTTAATCACCATATATTACATCATTAGTTTTTGGTGCAGTGTTCCATGATTCATTGTTTGTTCATAACACCCAGTGCTCCATGCAGAACGTGCCCTCCTCAATACCCATCACCAGGATAACCCATCCACCTCCCCCCCTCCCCTCTAGAACCCTCAGTTTGTTTTTCAGAGTCCATCATCTATCATGGTTCGTCTCCCCCTCTGACATACTCCCCTTTTCTTCCTCTCCTGTTATCTTCTTCTTTTTCTTTTTTCTTAAAATATGTTGCGTTATTTGTTTCAGAAGTACAGATCTGTGATTCAACAGTCTTGCACAATTCACAGCGCTCACCGCAGCACATACCCTCCCCAATGTCTATCACCCAGCCACCCCATC
>NW_027397085.1:15418821-15451239 GCF_003265705.2 Callorhinus ursinus | reverse complement strand
GTTTGATCCCTATTCAGCTGAATTCCTGAGACCAGACGAAATCTAGGTCTCCTACTCCTCCGCCATCTTGCTCCGCCCCCAAAAGGCTTACATTTTAATAGCATTTCATCTGATATAGATATAACTGACATAGCAACTGTGTGGCTGAACACAGGATTTCAAGGATGAACTACAACAACTGACCTGCTTTCATTTCTTACTCCAATCAAATAATTCAAGTAAATAAAAAGTTCATTTAAATAGGTTAAAAGTTTGTACTCCAATCAAATAATTCAAATAGATAAAAAGATAAAAGGAGTTATCCAATGTCCATAAAATGCAAGAATTAGGAGTAGGGACTCACCTGACATGAAAGCAAGATTTGTTGCAAAGCTATAGTTCGATGCTACCTTAAGAACACACAAAAGACCAACAGGACAAAGCTGAAAGTCTAGAAAGAGGCCTAAGTATGCATGGGAACCCAATGTATCACAGAAATGTCATCACAAATAAGTGAGGAAAGAATGGTCTGTTCCAAAGCGGTGTTTGGAATAATCTGATAGCTGTATGGCAAGAAAAAAATGAAATGACAGTGTCTTGCCTTATTAAAAATACAGGAAATTCTGACTCCAATCAAGATGGAAGAGCAAGGACCAGACTAACCCTGCCCCACAAACAACTAGAAAACTGGACAAATTTTATGCAATAACTGTTTCTATACATGAGGCAATAAAGCAGTATCACAGTCCCTGAGAAAAGGGAACAAAACTAACAAGCTGTTACAATTTCCCCCACATTCTGCCTAGCGTCACATTCCAAACATGGATCAGGGACAAGATCTCAAGTAGAGGGAAGAGACAGACTGGAGTTCCTGGAGGCCTGGTTGGCTGGACCTTGTAAAGCAGAGTTCCATCTGCAGGGAGCTAAACAGGAAAAGGGTTCCATAAAGCTGCAGAGAAATTCCCTGAGACTCTGATGAATACCGAAATGCACACACGATTAAGACGAAGCTCTATGAGGTCATACAACAAACAACCTGTGAGCTTTGAGCTCAATGGTTCCCAGAGCTCACAAAACAGACAATCCTGCTGATGACAGAAGGCATTCCATAGAAAGCCCAGCAGGGTTAGGCTTCAACAGCAGGACCAAACTCCCCTTCAGGAAAGGTTAGCCTAGTTGGGCCCTAAAAATAGCTTTAAAAAATAAGACGCAAATGAATCAAATTCAGTTACATTAACTGCCTAACAGAACAAAGCTCACCATCTTCAAAGGAAGACAACAAAATTCAGACACTCAACAATGAAAAAAATTTTGTTCAATCAAAATTACTAGACAAGCCAAGAAGCAGAAAAATGTGACCCATCAGGAGAAAAACAATCAGTAGAAAATCATAAAAACAGCCCCAGAAATGAGAGAGAGGAAGGATTTAGAGAAAAGTATGTTCCAAACGGTATTCTATGTTCTCCTATTTTAAAAAATATATGAATACAGGAAGGAGAGAAATGGAAGATATAAGAGAGAACCAAATGGAACTTCTAGAGATGAAAAATATTAATCCTCAAAAGAAACACTCACTAGGATGGAACCACAGCACACTAACACTTCAAAAGAGAACAAAGAAGACTTAAAGAAACAGTAGAATGAACTAGCCAAAACAGAAGCAAAGAAGACAAAAAGTAGGAGAAAGAAATGAAAAGAGCTGCAACAACCTGAGGGAAAGTATCATGACCTAAAATGTGTGTCATTAGAAAAGTGGAAGGAGTCACAGAAAAGATAATTGAAGAAATAATGGCTAAAAACTTTCCAAATTTGGTGTAAAGGAAGGAAAGAAATTCACTGAATCAAAGGGCAATAAACACAGAAACCTCTTAGATGCGTATTATAATTAAATTCCTAAAAATCAGTGATAAGGAAATTCTCAAAAGCAGTCTGAGGAAAAAAGATACATTATAAACAGAGGAACAAAAATAAGTAATTTTTCATCAGAAACAATTCAAGCCAGAAGACATCTTCAAATATTCAAGCCAGAAGACATCTTCAAAGTGCTGAAAGAAGAAAATCGTTAACTTAGAATTCTATATCCATTGAAAATACTTTTCAGAACTAAGTCTGAACAAAGACTTTTCAGAATCCCCTCCCCCACCAAAAAAACCTGAGAGAATCTGCTGCCAAGAGACCTATACCACAAAAAATGTCAAAGGACATTTTTCAAGCAGAAAGAAAGTGATACCAGATGGAGACCTGGATCTGCATAAAAGAATGAAGATTATCAGAAAAGCTTATATATGAATAAATAAAACCTATTTTTTATTCCTTATTTTCTTTAAAAGAAAATTACCTGTCTAAAGAAAAAATAACATACAGTATGGTTTATAAGAGATGCTATAAAATACATGTTAGACAAAAATGTATGACAGCAATATCACAAAGGGCAGGAGAGAGAATATAAAAAGATATTATGGTAAGGTGGTAACATTATATGTGAAGCAATATAATATTTAAATGTAGGCAAAGATTTCTTGAGACAAAAAAGCGCAAACCATAAAAGAAAATGATAAAATGACTTCATCAAAATGAAAAGCTTCTGCTTTTTCAAAGACATTGTTAAAAAAGGAAAAAAAACACAATCTGGGAGAAAATATTTATAACACATAATCTAACAAAGAACTTACATGCTGAATATGCAAATAACCCTTACAACTCAATAATAAGAGAACAAACAAGCCAATAAAAACCAGAATATTTCAACAGACACTTCACAAAAGAAGATACAGAAGCCATTGGGCAAACAAAAACAAGCTTAACATTACTGGCCATCAGAAAAATGCAGCTAAAAACTACCAAAATATACCCCACATACCCACTAGGTGAGCTAAAACAAAAGACTGACAGTGTCAAATGTTAACAAGGATGTAGAGCTACTGAAACTCTCATGCATCACTGATGGGAATGTAAAATGACACAACTATTGTGAAAAACAGCTTGTCAGTTTCATAATGAAAGTCAACATACACTTATCATGTGACTCAACAATTCCACTCCTAGCTATTTACACAAAAGAAGTTAAGATGTATGCTCATAGAGCCTTATTCATAGTAGCTCAAGACTGGATACAATCCACATGTTCCTCAACAAGTGGATAATTTTGGTTTGTACTATATCTGTGCAATAGAATACTCAGCAAAACAATGTAACAACTACCTGTACCTGCAACATGAATGAAATCTCAAAAATACTGTGTTGAGCAAAAGAAGCCAGAGAGAAAGTACATACTGTATAATTCCACTTGTATGAAACTCTTAAAAAGAAAACCTAATCTGGGGCCCCTGGGTGGCTCAGATGGTTGAGCGTCTGCCTTTGGCTCAGGTCATGATCCCAGGGTCTGGGGACTGAGTCCCGCATGGGGGTCCCTGCTCAGTGGGGAGCCTGCTTCTCCCTCTCCTTCTCCTGCTCCCCCTGCTTGTGCTCTCTCACTCTCTCTGTCAAATAAATAAATAAAATCTTTTTTTAAATGTTAAAAAAAAAAAGAAAACCTAATCTATAGGATAGAAAGATTCTATTTCTGGTTGTCTGGTGCCAGTGCTGGGGTTGGGTACTGACTAAAAGAGCACAAGAGAAACTGCAGGAGTGAAAAAAAGAGAGAGAAGCTTCAGGAGTAATGGAAATGGTCTGTTATCTTAACTGTAACATTAATTACACTAATATACATTCATCAAAACTCACTGAACTGTACTTAAAATGGGTGCATATTTTCACCAGGGTGGCTCAGTAGGTTAAGCTTCTGACTCTGGGTTTTGGCTCAGGTCGTGATCTCAGGGTCATGAGATCGAGCCTGGATATCGGACTCCATGCTGAGTGTAGAGCCTGCATGAGACTCTCTCTCTCCCTCTCCCGTTGCCCCTCCCCCCAGCCCCTGCCCTCCTCGGCTCATGCGTACATGTGTGCTCACGCTCTGTCTCCAAAAACAAATTGGGTGCATGTTAATTTTGTCATGTATGTTAATTATATCTTAATACTGTCAATTTTAAAATAAATGTCAAGAGAATGTAGAGACCTAAACATGAAAAAAGCAAAACTTAAAAATCTTAGAATTACAGAATCTCTTTGTGAAAGATTTCTTAAAGACACACAAGTAAATTAATTTGACCAAAATAAAACATAAAAGTTTTTTACCTTTTGATTAAAACCAAAAGAGAAGCCACAGACTATGAAATTATATTTGTAAGACACAAGGTATAAAGAATTAGTATCTAAAATAGATTTTTAGAATGACCAAAAAAAAATGAATAAAGGACAGAAAAAGTATTTCACCCAAGAAGAAACCCACATGACAAATAAACAGCAGTAAGATTACTTTTCACACACATCAGACTGCAAAAATTAAAAAGCCCCAGCATTGTTTTTGACCTTGTGACATGGAGCAACAGCCAATTCAGCCCCGTGTTTGGGGACTTTGGGGGGGTTGCTAGAGCTGCTGATGCTGCTACCGTGTCTGATCATTTGCATTGTCAGACGTGGATAACATAAACACGGATTTCTACCAGACATGTCACAGCATCGATTTTCCAGCCAACTCAAGCATACACTCCGACACATTGGCCATTCTATGGAAACAACTTTGAGGATGAGCCACCTTTATTAGAAGAATTAGGTATCAATTTTGACCACATCTGGCAAAAACCACAAACAGTGTTATATCCATTAAAGGACCAGGTGGCAACATCATGCATGAGACTGATGTGGCAGGACCAGTGGTTTTTTGCCTTGCCTTTGGAGCCACATTGTTACTGGCTGCAAAATCCAGTTTGGCTTTGTATGTGGGATCAGTGCAAGTGGATGTCTAGGAATGTTTTGTCTACTAAACTTAATGAGTATTGACAGGTGTTTCATTTGGTTGTGTGGCAAGTGTCCTTGGATACTGTCTTCTTCCATGATCCTACTTTCCAGCTTTGCAGTGGTATTTTCTTTGTAAGGAATGGTAGGAATCATTTTCACTGCTGGAATTATTGGATGGTATAGTTTTTCTGCATCCAAAATTTTTATTTCTGCATCAGCGATGGAAAGGACAGCAACTTCTAGTAGCATATCCTTATGCTTTGTTACATAGTCTTTGCCCTAATTTCCATTTTTTTTAACTAAATCTACCTAGCATGTGAACATCATTGGGCCAAAAAGGGCTCTGAACTCTTAAAATGGACCAGCGAACCACTGCAGCGCAACCCTCACGAGGATCTAACATTTTGGCTATCAGAGCAATGGAAGTAAACATGTATGTTTACTTCTTGTATGCTGAGTGTAGAGCCTGCATGAGACTCTCTTGTTTATTTTTATAGAAATTTTGAATACTATGTTGGATCTACCTGCAGCATGACTAGCTTTAGGTGTTTGTGCTTATACAAATAAGAAGTGCTATTTCTTTCCTGTTCCTGCAGCCTTTGAAAAACAAGTTATTTCCTTGCAAATTATATTAAGATGTTTTTGATAGATTTTTATCAATTGTGGGAAACTAACCACAGAGTTGATAATCTTTCTTAAAAACAACCCAGTCAGGAGTACCTAGTGGTGCAGTCAGTTAAGCGATCCGACTCTTGGTGTCAGCTCAGGTACTGATCTTAGAGTTGTAGGATGGAACCCCATGTTTGGCTCCACACTCAGCACAGAGTCTGCTCGGGATTCTCTCTCCCTCTCCCTCTGCCCCTCCTACTAACACTCTCTCTCTTAGTCTCTAAAATAAATAATCTTAAAAAAAAAAATCAACCTAATCCCAGTTACGAAGACACAAGGCTATTGTAGAGATAGTTTTCCAGGGGTGCCTTGAGTGGCTCAGTCGTTAAGCATCTGCCTTCAGCTCAGGTCATGATCCCAGGGTCCTGCTTCTCCCTCTCACACTCCCCCTGCTTGTGTTCCCTCCCTCTCTGTCTCTCTCTGTGTCAAATAAATAAATAAAATCTTTAAAAAAAAAGTCATAAAAAAAAGAAAAAAGGAAATAGTTTTCCAAGGGATTAGGAAAGAAAAATTGCCTATATTCTCAAGTTGATGCACTTGAAGCAAAAAAGTGATTCCAATGTAGAGTCTTATGAGTTTGAACTTCAAAAATTTGACATTCCTTTAAATTATCTCATGGGAATTTTGCTAAAATTCAATGATACAAGAAGTTCACAACCTACTTTATTGTAGACAGGAAATGTGAAACCCTGCTGAGATTAGCATAAACTAAACTAAACCATAGTGACCTAGACTGGCCACACTAATGTTTATAGGTGGATCTCCAGGTTTCCTAGGAAAAAGAAAATCACTAACCTTTTTCGAGAAAAATATTTAAAATGTCACAATTTCAGTACTGCAGTTACCAATGTAAAGTGCATTTGATGCTTGGTAATTAAAATTTTTCCCAATTAAAAAAAAGTTAAAAGCCTAATGAAACCAAGTATTGGTAAAAAAAAAAAAAAAAAGTGATCAAACAGAAATATACTTCTAATGCATGTGTAAAAATTGTTGCAACCACTCTGGAAAGCAATTTGTTTGAACTAGTAAAGATGTAAATACCAAAAAGCCTAACAGTTCAGCTTCTAGATATAGAGAAGACATGGATGTCTTGCAACAATGTAAATAATATATGTTAAATTAAGGTAGTGGGCACATGGATGTCTGTTATATTACTCTCCACGCTTTCAATTTAACCAGAATCCCCTTCCCAAATAGTACTTTTGGTGAAAGCTTAGAAATTAAAATGCAGGGATACTCATTTCATGCTGTTGGAGGATTCTTTCTATCTACAAACAATATTTCCAATAACAATGAACACATCAAACACTAAATCTTGGCTTCTATATATCACTCTCTACTCAAAGGAACCAAGAATCCTTGAGGAAATGCCTGATTCCAGGTCTGGAGAAAGAAAGAACAAGAGCTTTTCCTGCCAGAAAGTAAGAAAGTGCTCCAAGAATGATGGGGATGGGGTTAAAAAGAAAAATACATGAGCTAGTTTTTAGAGGCATCCACCATGATTCTAATTACATGTATGTTAGACTACTTAATATTGTCCTATATGTCACTGGGGCCGTGTTGGATGTGTGTTGTTTTACTGTGTTTTTTTTTTTCTGGACTTTTTTCTCCCTGTGCTTTCTTTAGGCTAGCTTTGTATTGCTGTATATTCAAGTTCACTGATCTTTTCTTCTGCAGTGTCTAATCTGTTCCTAACCCCATTCAGTGGAATTTCCATTTGTGATATCGTACTTTTTTAACTCCTAAAGTCCAATTTGGTTCTTTTTCTTTGTTTTTTTTTTTTTTGTTATGAGATTATCTTTTTTTAAGTGTATAATTCAGCAACTTTTAGTATATTCAGTTATGCTCATCACCACTATCTAATTCCAGAATATTTCTGTCACTTCAAAAAGAAATCCCCATACAAATTAGCAGTCACTCCCCATTTTCTCTTCCCCTCAGCCCATGGAAAACACTAATCACTGTCAGAGATTTGCCTGTTCTGAACATTTCATATAAATGGAAGCATACATTTTGTGTCTGGCTTCTTTCACTTAGAATAATGTTTTCAAGGTTCAACCATGTTATAGTATGTTACAGCACTTCATTCTTTTTGATAGTTGCAAAACATTCCATTGTATGGACATACTACCTTTTTTTCATTCATCATTTGATGGACATTTCTGTTACTTCCACTTTTTGGTTATCATGAATAATGTTGCTATGAACACTTAGTTGCTGGTGACATATGTTGTCAACTGATATATACCTAAGAGTGGACATACTAACTCAGATGGCAACTGAAGTTTAACATTTTTAAAAAATGCCAAACTATTCAATAAAATGTCTGTGCCAAAGTAGTTAAGACTTGCCCCAGGAATACAGCTGGGATTCACATCTATATGCTCTTCTTCCTTTACGCACATAAATATTAACACATAATTACCACCTCCCTTTCAATAAACTCTTCTTGATTTTAATTTAGTATCAAAATTGAATGGTCAGCAATTATCAATTGTTAATTAAAACATTACACTCTTGAATTAATACCATACTCCATATCCTTTATTAACACTCACAGACATATTTTTCTTGGCTACTATATAAGTCCTAAATAAAAAAGTTTTAATTTTGCATTATGTTTAAAAAGTTTATCTGGCAGCCACCTAGCATCATTGTGTTATATCATAAGTAATCTAACTGGCAAAATCTTCTGGAACCTGGGGAAAGAGCCTTAAAGCCCTAGTAGTCATTAAGTAAACCTATATTTTAAAAAAAGACATTGAACCTAGGAAATAAAGCAGACATAAACTAATAGCATTTCTCAACCACATCAAAGTTACAACTTGTACTCACAAAAATAGTAATTGGTAGAAAATTAGGAAACTGGCAGGGGAATACTTTATAAATATTTTTGAATGTTTAAAAAGGCAATAGCATAAAAAGTCATAGTCCTAGAATTCCCTTAGTATTAGAAACATAGATACTATATATAGACAAGGGGAAGAATTTGGTCCCAAAAACATTTAACTGTGCCTCTGTTTATCACATCATTATACAAGCTAAATAAAAATAGAAGAATAGATTAAAAATAAATAAGTATAAAATATAAAAATAAATAAAAATAAAATCTTTGTTTGTATAATGTAGCGGTTTGCAGCACTTCCATGCCATTAATCTTGATAGCAGCAAATAGTTCTACTACATGTAAAAGCATATGAATTTCACAAAATACTCTAAAAACTTGAGTACAAGATCTTCCACTACAGAAAAGAATTTTAAAAGTTTGATAGTGGTTTTGGAGTTTATCTTTCCACCATTAAAAATTAGAACTGATAAAAAATTAGGATAAAAGCAGCTAACATTTATAATAATAAAACTAATTTCTATGATGAAGAATATAGTTAACATTTATTAATAAGCATTTTATTATGTACTGAACAGTGTTCTTTTTTTTTAATTTTTTTATTTATTTGACAGAGAGAGAGACACAGCGAGAGAGGGAACACAAGCAGGGAGAGTGGGAGAGGGAGAAGCAGGCTTCCCGCTGAGCAGGGAGCCCGATGCGGGGCTCGATCCCAGGACCCTGAGATAATGACCTGAGCCGAAGGCAGACGCTTAACAACTGAGCTACCCAGGTGCCCCTGAACAGTGTTCTAAACCCCAAATATTGTCTCACTTAATCCTTACAACTCTGGAAGGGAGATAACTATCATTATTCCCATTTATAGAAAAAGAAAATGAGGCTTACAGAGATGAAATCACTTACCCAAGTCACACAGCTACTTAGTGGCAGAGTGCGACGTGAGCCCGCACACACTAGGGGCCTGCACATCTAAATACCACGCTGTATGACCTGCTTTGTCCACGTGCCAGTTATTTCCTAAGGATAAATTCCTACAAGAAGAAAGCTTGGCTCAAAGAATATGCACAAATATTGCACATGCAGATAGTGGATTAAATACCACTATGCATTCTTCAACTGGGGACAAGGATTAGACAGTATAAAGAATAGAGAATTTCTCAACATAGTGAAATCTGAAACTAGCTCTTTTATACCAAAGAGGGCCCATAAAACCATTTCCTTGAGAGTTCAAAATGAAAGCCAGGTAATAATCACTCCTCGTTTCTCTCTCATGAAGTAAAAATACAATGTAGTGTATCCCTGAAGAAACTTCCAAACTACTTTAAAATGCTAAGTCCACCACACAAAGGAATGAAAAACTGAATGTAACTCTAAAAAATATGATCCATAGGTAAAAAAGTTTTTTTTTATCTAAGTGTAAAGGACAAACCATGTGGAGTATATGCATTTTTCACAATGAACTACGATTATTAGTAATATTTGAGCAATATTACACTTTCTGAGAGATCTTCTCATTCATTAAATCCTCATAATCATCATACTATGTAGATAGACATGAAATTTAGAGCAGGGTTTTTTCAAAAAATTTTTACGACAACTAAAATTAAAAACATATGTTACATCACAATATATGTGCAAACACATATGTATTTAACTAAAACAAAAAAATGTATAAAAATACCTACTCTTACTATATACAATGTACTCTGATATTTGTACACTATTGGTTTAATGCTGTTCTCAGACATAGAATTCACATTCAACACACAATTTCTGAAACAGTGGCTCACAAACTACTGAGTTTGAACCGAGGCTCTTACAGAACAAACATCCAGGAACACACGGCCAAAGCCAGACAGAAATTCTGGTCTGAGCACAGCAGACAGATCCGGAATGAAGGTAAGGAGTGAAAATCCTTAGCACATGGGTGATCCATGAAGTGGTATGAAAATGATCAAAGGGAAGGTGTATGGGGAAAAGGCTGAGGTTTGATATGCTTTAATACTTCAGTCCTTGGCATCCAGTGCCAAGGATGCTATTTTTCAATCTGTTCAAATGTCAAAGCAGGACTCACTTCTAGATCTGCTTTTGAATCTTGGCGTGCTACATAATGCTTTCCTCAGTTCAAACACATGTAGGAATATTTAGATTCTCAAAAATAGTTTAACCTGACTTCTCTGTTTCTGTTTCCCAACTTCTTTCTCATTGCTGACCATTACCTAATCTTTTTTTTCTTTCAATAAAAGCTTACTGACAAAAGCACCTTACAGAACTCAGGAAAAATGATTGTGAGAGAACTTAACTTTAAATTACACATGACAACAAAGAAGGACTCTTTGGGCGCCTGAGTGGCTCAGACAGTGAAGCGTCTGCCTTCGGCTCAGGTCATGATCCCAGGGTCTTGGAATCAAGCCCCACACTGAGCCCCACATTGGGCTCCCTGCTCAGCAGGGAGCCTGCTTCTCTCTCCCACTCCCCCTGCCTGTGCTCTCCCTCTCTCTCTCTCTCTCTCTCTCTCTGTCAGATAAATAAATAAAATCTTTAAAAAAAAATAAAAAGTAAATTACACATGACAGTCTACTGTTGAACTCAAATACATGTTCAACAAGTACCTTTGGATTCTTCAAGATCATAAACTATTACTGATTTTAAAGAGCTTCTTGTGCTTTTTTTAGATTCATGGGGGGGTATAGGTTTCAAGAACTTCTAAAGGACATCAGCATTCTCTCCTCATTTTATAACCAACGAGTTTCAATGTGGTAACTATTTTATTCTTTCAATTATTTCATTTTGCTCAACAAAAGATAATAGAATAACTTTCCATCTTTCGTTATTTCTATACTCTCAATATCATCATAAAAATACTGAGTCTTCCATTTCGAGAAAATGACAAGGACATTCTGTAGCCCAGAGGTAACTTGTTTCTTGCATTTCAGAATGATATACTAGTGCTTATCCCAATTACAGATTATAAAGATCTATCACAAGTAGTTTCACATTAAAAAAAAAATCTTGCTATCATTTGAGAGAAGATATGGTCAGATAGCAACATATGATTATCCTATCTTAATTTATACATTATTCCAATTTTTTATATTTTTTGAAACAAAAGAATGAAACTTAGTAGGAAAATAAGTGTAACCCATTGTTTAAGTTTCCTGTTTTCATATCTAGAAGCATGACAGGCATTACTGCCATTTTTCAATGAGAAAACCAAGGCTTAGAAAGGCCCTGTTTATTGACACTTAAGTCAACAAACCAAGTTACTGGAGTTTGGTGATGTTTCCATTGGTGACACAAGAATAAAATAATGAAAACATAATAAACAATCCACCAAATAACTTACATAATCCACCTGTGAGACTTTTTTCCATCAGGGAAACACACCATTATTTAGCTGGATTGATGGAGGATAATGAATAAATAATCAAATACTCAAAGAAACCCGACTATTCCTTATGACACAAGTAAATACAATTAAAATAATGTTCTATATTATTAGATATTAGGTGACACCTCAGCCATGAAGACCACATGGCAGGTTCAGAGTTGTCAGTGCCTTGTGGAACTCCTACCTTTGTCACTGTCGTTCCCATTCTCCAGTGGTTACATCAGATTTCTATTCTCAAATCATCCCAAACACAAATTTTTATCTTTGCAAAGTAGACCTGATGTTTCCACTAACATATGCAATGTTATCAACAAGCTATCCCTTGTGGGAGCTTCAAATAAGAAGTGAAATATGAAGACTTTGAGAGAGCCCAGATTTCCCTGAAAGGTCAGTGAGACCATGTCTGTTCAGCCAGAGAATAAGAGACTCAAGAAGGTTCACTGTAGTTTTCGAGCAATCAAAGGAATTAAAAAAAAAAAAAAGTTTCTTTTTTTTAAAATTTATTTGTTTATTTATTTATTTGACAGAGAGAG
This sequence comes from Callorhinus ursinus, assembly GCF_003265705.2. Taxonomy (NCBI): domain Eukaryota; kingdom Metazoa; phylum Chordata; class Mammalia; order Carnivora; family Otariidae; genus Callorhinus; species Callorhinus ursinus. Next base: position 15,438,986 of record NW_027397085.1, on the reverse strand, counting down.
AGACAGCGAGAGAGGGAACACAAGCAGGGGGAGTGGGAGAGGGAGAAGCAGTCCTCCAGCAGAGCAGGGAGGCCAACGCGGGGCTCGATCCCAGGACCCCGGGATCATGACCTGAGCCGAAGGCAGACACCTAACGACTGAGCCACACTGAAAAGAGGTATAAAAAGGAAAAGGTTTATACTAAGGCAAAAGAATTCAGACTACAGAGCAATTGGCAAGGACTCCCTGCCTAAAGAAAGACATAGCAAGAGGAACTTTCTCCAGAGGCTTTGAAGGAAAAGGCCAACAAGTCGCCTTTGTGAATTGCTTAAAAGTAGGCACAGATTCACCCACGTACAAGATGATGTCCTTTCCTACACGAAGAGTCCCAAAGAGCTATAGCATTTTTATGACTTCTTTTGCTTTCATGCTGAGAAAGTCTTTCACCCACCCAACATCAGATAAATATCAACTGTATTTTAGATTTGCATTTTTTACATTTAATTCTCTAATTCAGCTGAAATTTATCCTGATGAACAGTATGAGAAAGGTCTTGATTTTTTTCCCAAAAGTTTTTTCAGTTATCGTACTGATTACTAGTATATTTATAAATAGCTTAGGTATTTTGGTATAGCCAAGGAATATCTAGGCATTTCCCTAAATATCCATCATTAAGGAGTACCTAACCCCACTTTACTCCGACAATCTTGATATAACAGTAATCATTTTATTTGGAGGTGATTCAACATCCTTATCTTGGCCCATCTACATCTTCAAAAGCTCTAGCCATATACCCCGGGCTCTGAGAGCAGAGAGCACCACCAGCAAGAACTCTGGACTAACATGGGCAAGAGCCCTCTGTCTGGACAAGCACTCTGAAAAAAGAACTGCTTTCCCTTAAGAACTACCGTGGGAGGAGGACCCTGAGATAACCTGAAGAACATAAGAGCAAGAGGTAATAAGGCAAAGATGGCACAAGGCTCCAAGAAGTCATTAGAAAAAAGAACCAAAGAATGGAAAGTCTACCCTTATAGATGTTTCCAGGTTAAAAAACCTAGAAGATCTCAACTATTTAGTTGGATAATCCAGTGTACAATCAACCTAGTGAATTTCAATGGCATTTTCTAAACTTCACATTTAGGAAATAGGGAGCAGCAAAGAGCTACTCAGTTTCCCAGCCGCCTAGCAAATAAACCAGGAGCCAGAAGCTCAGCTGCCTGAAGGAGCAGACAAAAGGACTAAATGAGCAAAGGGAGTCCTGTGAACTGGGCATGAGAGTCTGGGAAGCAGTGGGAAGCATCGGAGAGGTTACAAATTGGGGTTCACGTCTCTGGAACACTTGCTCCTTCTAGTGGTGGATCTAGCTACCGAGACGCAGCAGAGTCTGTGCCCAGGAAAATTCAAGCCCAGAACTGCCAGATGGGCCAGTTTTTCTCTTCACAGAGTCACAAATTCTTATGTGAGTTTCCTGTTTCTCAAGTTTGTCAATTAATTAAATTTTCTTTTTAAAACACAGAGGTCAAACCAGATGTATCTATCAGTGATATTTGGCCCAGAGTTCACTAGCATGGGAACTCAGATTATAACATCATACAACCCACAAGTCACCAAACTGTCCAAACACCATCCCCTGCCCTTCTGTGCTTCCTTTGTGTCTCCCTTTTTCCTTGATATGACAAATTATGGCAAGCTACACAGCTCACTGGGTTCTAGGGTACATGTGGATTGTGAGTGAAAGATGGCAGACCACCTCATTCACCCCATTTAAGAGTCAGCCAAATTCTGGTCTTAATAAGAAACTGCCATTTTGGGAATGAAGACGAGTCACCATACAGTCATGTTGTTAGGTCAGACTGCTGACCCAAATTAAATCATTCTTTTTTTCTATTGTCAGTGAAGAATAAGTTCAAAAATATATTTTTTTCTTTAAGAACTCTCAGATGTTTTGCTTCACTACCAGTGACTAATGGCTCTCAAGGTCACAGGTTTTGCATCAGGCTGGCTTATCTCATTCTATAAGTAAAGGAATAAACCTCAAAAAATTCATTAATTAAACAGAAAATCATTTCCACTGAAAATGCTGTAGAATTTTTAGCTTCTACACAAAATAGACTGATTATCTACTTATACTCAATAAGTATATCGAGTGGCATCCTACTGCAATCCAAGTAAGTCAAAAGGTTTTAAGAACTGAGTCAACCCCACGGAGATTCAACCTACGTGTCTGTCTTGTACATATCCATATATATTACCTTTTACCACAGACTTTAACAGGATTGCTATACTAGATGCTTTTTGTTAATCATATAATGATCAAATTATGATAATCTAGAAGAGAAATAGAACGCTTCTATTTCTTCTTTTACTACATAGGATCCAAAAATAATGGTTTTCAATGGAGAGTAAACATGTTCACTTGAGAGGGACTGATCAGGGAAGGTTAATAAATTTTTTGACTATCCGCACACATTATTCTTACTAATACCTAACTGCCATAACTTCTCCATTCTGTCCATCTTTCTCCACCCTAAACCCTGTATAAGTAATATTATAGAGGGTGGCTGATTCTGACATCAATTTGGAAATAATCAGCTTTAATTCCTAGCTGAGATCAAAATGGACAATTGTGGTAGAAAAGACCAGTGATGTCATAAACACAGCTGATTCAAATAGGAATTTGTTTTCTAAAAAAAAGTTCCAAGTACTTGTGTTTCCAAACCGGATCATTTTTACCATAGAACATGATGAAAATGGAAAATGAGAAGAAAACCTACGAAGTAATTTTTAATCCAGTCTTTAGGGGCACCTGGGTGGCTCAGCTGGTTAAGTGTCCAACTCCTGATTTCAGCTCAGGTCATGATCTCAGGGTTGTGCAATCAAGCCCCACATTGGGCTCTGAGCTCAGCGCAGAGTCTTCTTAAGACTCTCTCTCTTTCCCCCTCCCTTTGTCCCTCCCCCTACTCGCAATCTTTAGAACTCTTATTTTACCAGGGGCACAATGGCAGTTAAGTGGCTAAAATGAGAACCGGCTCAATGAGTCCATATTTGTATTAAACAGCAGCAAGTATTCATCGTCAGGTATGACGTTCAAAAGGACAGAAGCCCTCGATCCTCTTTGGTTGAAGACAAAATACCAAGACGACCCAGGGGTCTCAAGCCCCAGTAACAGGCCTAATCCTTTCATCTGTTCCCAATATTAATCTCTCTAAAAACACACTCATTCTTATGCACATGATTTACAGTAGTTGTGTTTTGTTTCTGATTATCAGAAAACCTACAGAATCTTAAAATTTAAAGTGCTATACTATAAGATCAGGTAAATTATTCAAATATTGCTGATACTTTATTTTGTGAGAATGCTATGGCAGCATTCGTTCTCTCTAAGAAGAAAGTAAGATGGGGAGAAAGGAAGGGAAAGATGGCTAAAGCCCACAGGACTCAGGAACAAGAGCACGCAAGTCCCCAAAAATTTACATTAACAGAGCTTGATACCAACACACTGATTCGGTCATTAAAGCAAACATTTTCACAATAAAGCAAAAATATTTATTGAACAATCACAATAGCAACAGGAAAATCTGATATCCAAGAAGAAAGGAACAATATCAAAAAGACCTCTAGCAATAACGTGGATAGTTTTTCCTTTCTACCCTGCTTTTTTGACACTAAATTCTGAAGCACAGATCTATGTGAAGAATAGGAACAAGTTTCAGAGAATGATAAAGTTACTGTACTTATTTATCATGTCACAAATCAATAGTCCTACAAAAACCTGTTCCTTCTATGAGAAAAAAAAAAGAAAAGAAATTAGATTTCTAAATAAAAATACATCTCCCATACTTGACTGTTCATGAAGGCATATCCAGAGTAGAAGATTTACTCTGAACAGTAAATGTCAAATTTACATTCTTCTCTACCACAGAAGTTGTACTTTTTTGTACAAAAATGACACACAGTATATTACTCCTCCTTAAGAAGTAAAAACTATTGGTCCCCGCTTTGAGTTTCCTAACAGAGCTTAACCATTTTCTTTTCCTCCTTCATAGAGGACTACAACCAGGCAAGCACCTCACCAGTTTTTATTTCAAAAATGCTATGGAGGGGCACCTAGATGGCTCAGTTGGTTAAGCATCTGCCTTCAGCTCAGGTCATGATCCCAGGGTCCAGGGATTGAGCTCCATGTTGGTCCGTCCCTCATTGTCATCATCATCATCATCATCATCATCATCATCGTCAGGCTCCCGCCTCAGCAAAGAGCCTGCTTCTCCCTCTGCCCCTCCCCCCACTCATGCTTGCTCTCTCTCTTGTGCTTTCTGTCTGTCTGTCTCTCAAATAAATAAATAAAATCTTTAAAACAAAAACAAATATGCTACGGAGGTTTGACTAATGGAAGTCTCAAGACAGTAGAAAATGAAATGATTCAATGTCAATAACACAGACACATGTTCATTATATCCCAACTTACCTAATACACTGACAAAGGCATCAAAAAGATGAAATGTAAGTAGAGGCTCTTTCAAATGACCATAGTAATCTGCTATGGTTTTAAAGACATCTTTTTCAAATCCTAAATACATAGGCTGCTTCAAATCTGAACAATTAGGCCCTGTTAAAAAAAGAGAGAGAAAAAAAAAACATTAATGGGACGATCACATCTAAGGATTAGTCTCTATGTATATGTGTGTGTACAATATCAAGATCAGATAAGTTTTCATGGGGAAAATTGACATTATATAATTGACATTATACATTTGCTTACACAAATATTCTTTATGTCTAAATCAAAATCTATATAAAACAATGAGGAAAATCACTGACTTACTTGCATTTTAAAAGAAACCCACTCTTTCTTTTACATCCTTCTGAAAGGCATTTTTGTTAAATGTAGACGATGATTATTTTCTGTGAAATATTCAATGTTTTCCTAGTCTTGACACAGTTGACCAAGATGACAATTAGCTCACATATGTAATAGACAAGTTATAAAGCAATTTGCAAAGCTTTTCATTATTTTATCATTGCTATATTATGAAATCCTAGAGTCAGAGCTGAGTTAATCAAATTCTACCTCAAACTAAACTACTTCAGACTAATAAAAACTTACAATCTTTTTCTTAAAGATATTCAAAAAAGGAGATTTTACATTGTGTCCTGTAATTCATTCTGACTATAAAACTATCTCATCCCCAGCCAACCTTCAAAAGATAGTGTTTCAAGCAGAGCATATTCCAAAGTTGGGGTAACTATAAGAAGCCTGGAACAATGTGGTCCCGGCCATACCCTAAGCAGAAGCAAGGCAAAGATCCAGTTGTGTCTGGGACCAAAGAAGAACAGGAAGAAATGCTTAGCTCTCTACAGATGAGGCAGCAAATGCCCCCAAGAATCCACACACAGACCACAGATTTACATTGCCAAGTAGAGAGACAAACTGGAGCTGCTCATGTCTTGAGGGAAATGGCAAGTAGCCTCATGAGGAACAGTTTGGCCAGTCCTTCAATTCCCAAGAGAGCACGGAAGAAAGGAGTGCAAGTGCACTGGCCAGTTCTGGGCCAGCAGAACACAAGACTAAACAATTAGACCCAAACAGATCTCTATCCTCAGGGGAACAAAAGATAAAGTCAGTAAAAGTTGAAAGAAACCCTCCAGAATCACTGCAACTAAAGAGAAATGATCAAACCAAAAAAAAAAAACAAAAAAACAAAAAACAGTTAAACATTCTGAGCCTTTACATTTCAACGCCAATGGGACCACGTGAAAATGGCTTCTGTTGGTCTCCTTAAAAACCCTCTTACCTTTTAATATTCTGTATACTTCTCATAAAATAACTTAATTTGATTGACTAAAATAATGAAAATCATGAAAGACCTACATGCGGTCCCGTGTTAACCTAGCAACCAACAGAGCTGCCATTCTTGCCTGCTTCCTCCTCTGCAACACCCCAAGCTTAGTCAACTGAAATCATTCATTTGGTATGTCTCAGCAGTGGGCCCTATGAGAGGAGGTAGTATTCCTAAGATGTTTCTTTTCTCAATCATTTTGAACTTCAAAATATCCTTTTTTTTGCATTTTTTTATTTTATTATGTTATGTTAATCACCATACATTACATCATTAGTTTTTGATGTAGTGTTCCAGGATTCATTGTTTGCATATAACACCCAGTGCTCCATTCAATACATGCCCTCTTTAATACCCATCACCAGGCTAAGCCAGCCCCCACCCTTCTCCCCTCCAGAATCCTCAGTCTGTTTCTCAGAGTCCATAGTTTCTCATGGTTCGTCTCCCCCTCCAATTTCCGCACCCCTTCATTTTTCCCTTCCTACTATCTTCTTTTTTTTAACATAATGTATTATTTGTTTCAGAGGTACAGGTCTGATGTTATTACCGACTGATATTGGAAAAGTTTTGCCTGTATCTGTTTTTTTTTTCTTTACTGAATCCTTATAACCTACATGCACAAAGAAGAAAAACACAGTTAACCTGTTTTTGTATTTACTATCAGTCCATCCTTCTGTGGCCAGCCTTGTGGCTGGCCGACAATGAAAGGACCCAGGCCTACGTGCATCTGGTCTACCAACGGGCCTGCGAGAAAGAGGGGAGCAGCAAACTTAGAAAAGGAGGTAAGAGGCCTTCAAAATATCCTATAAATCAGCCAGCCTATCCTTTCTGTTGTTCCCTATTCGATGACTATAATGAGAATCTTGCCTCAACAAGGATAAGAACGAAAAGGAACAGGTCATGACTTTGAAAGACTCAGAGTAAATTTGGGGGGCCAGTGAGAATGTGGAAAATTTAATAATGTTACAAAACTACTCAAAAGGACATCCTTGCCCTTTGGTCACCTTTTCTTCTTTGACACATAAACAAGCATTCTTACAGATATGCCAACCACCTGTAAAGCACTGCACTTAATTCATGTGAGACATGTCCCTGTTCCCAAGAACTTCCACCTAACACAAGACCACCTCACACATGGAGAGAACATTATGAAGTTGCTCTTTCCATCTTTCCCCTTCACTGTTGAGTAATTCCAGTTATTCTACTATTCTTTTTTTATTATTTTATTATGTTATGTTAATCACCATACATTACATCATTAGTTTTTGATGCAGTGTTCCATGATTCATTGTTTGCGTAAACACCCAGTGCTCCATGCAGAACGTGCCCTCTTTAATACCCATCACCAGGCTAACCCATCCCCCTACCCTCCTCCCCTCTAGAACCCTCAGTTTGTTTCTCAGAGTCCATAGTCTCTCATGGTTCATCTCCCCCTCCGATCCCCCCCTTCATTTTTCCCTTCCTACTATCTTCTTTTTTTTTTAACATATAATGTATTATTTGTTTCAGAGGTACAGGTCTGTGATTCATCAGTCTTACACAATTCACAGCGCTCACCATAACACATACCCTCCCCAATGTCCATCACCCAGCCACCCATCCTTTGTGGCTTTATGTTTACTACTCCCTTGAGGGAAAAACTGCACTCTTCGCTACATTTTGATCATCACTGAAAAACTGATATCACAACCACACCTTAATGTACATTACAGAACATACTGTAGCCTAGATTTGTTTTACCAGTTTCCTCTATTCTTTCCCAGCTGATTAACTTCCAAATCCTTGGTTTGCCAAGATTTCAGAAATGGGTAATTTAATTTCACCTTTATACCTTCTATCTCATCATTGCCAACTCTGGCCAAAGATATAATTTAAATTTAATTTACTTCAGATGGTTGAGCAGGAAGAATAAAAAGCACTCTCCCAAGCTGAAACCACTCTACATCTCAGAGGTTCCAAAATATTAACCAAAAATCAATGAAAATTTAATAGTTAAACACAGAAAACTTTAGGCTTCACACAAGCTAATAATTGGTATTCATATTTAAAATGATAGTATATAATCATTGTCCATATATTATGACTGAGGTTACCTACAATAAACTGCATAGTTACCTTAATTTCATTCTCTAATCAGACAAAACTAACACCAGTTAAACAAATCATTCAGAGTCCTACTAATTCAAAATTTTATTACACCTTTATCTGTACTCGTAAGCCCTACCCAAAAGGTACCTTTCTGAGGCCATCTGTGAGGCTTAAAGGCCCCATAGACCAAATATTACCATTGTTAGTCAACCAAAATAACTAGAATTCTTCTCATTAAAATCACTTGTTTGGGTTAAACCATTAACCATTATAATCCCTTCTTTGGGTAAAGTCTTCCAAAAAATCCCCAGAAAAATAGCAGTGTCAGTGAGATACTATAATAACACATTCTTTACAGTGCCTATGATATCCAATGGAGTGAATATCTATGCTGTGAAATGGACTGCATAAGTCTATGCAAATCCTCAGAAGGACCACCACAGTCCAGGCCCTGTCATCTTACATCCAATAACTGAAATACCCCGTCTTGTTTCTCCACACGAAAGTTCTCCTTCCAAACCATCCTGCTTATCAGTCAGACTAGTCTTCTAAAACATTTTTCCCCCTTAAACCGGTGCCCTATAAAAAGCCAATAGTAGACAGGATCTGCTGAGCAAATTGAGATGTAAATACAGGGCATACTGAGGAATATGTGTTTCAGAAATAAAAATGTATAAACTGTCAATAGGCCACTATCTGCACAATATTATATTCAATATAACTAATTTTCCTTCACTGCGATGAAACAGTCAGAAGAAGTAGTATGGATTTTATCTGTAGTGTGATTATATCCACCAGAAAAGAGAAACACAACATTTCTTCAAAACTGTTCTATAACTCAGCCCCTTCACCAAGTCGCAAATGCATCACTAACAGCACACTGGTCCCGAAATAATTAACTGCTAGTCTCACAGGTGTCAAATCAATGTTCAGGCCATTGAACAAAAATATTTTCTAATTCAGGACACTAATTTCTGTTAATCTTATAAAACTGGGGGATAATTAGTACTTACAATTTGCCAAACACTTCATAGCTGACAGTACCCAATGAGGAAGCTCTTCTGCAGAGAAACGAAAATAAAAAGAAGATAGTTGATTTAGCTGCATATAATGCGAGGAATTACATACATACATAGAATCATAAGAATGTATAACCTGCCCAAATAATATGAAACATACCTGCCAATCATAATCATAAATCGCACATCACCTATTAATAGAACGCCATGGAATAGAAATAGAACTCTCCTAGGAAAACTTTCCTAGGAGCAGTGTCACAACATGAGCTTGTACAGATCATGCCTGCAAATTTCTCAAAGGACAAGATGCACCTTTTAAAGCTTTGGTGAAAAGCAGAAATTTGGTTTATTCCAAAGAAACAAACTAACTGATCAGTTACCCTAAGAATTAAGGAAAAGACAGAAAAAGTAAAAATATTAGTTACCAACTATATTTGTGAATCCAGGTCACCAACCCCCCCAAAAAAGGGGGTAAATTCTCTATGTCTGTTGTCCAATATAAGTATCATTTTGCATGTTTCAATTTTCAAAATGTTTCAGGGCAAGAAATTTCCATTGACATACTAATATAGGCTATGAGTTTTTGGACAGCCTTAAAGTAAAAACTGTTAACATTGCTACAAGAAATCCGAGCTAAGCCTTTTTCCCAGAGTTCCTCCTCTCCTGGCCCTGACACAGACATCTGATGAGATGGACCCACACTCATGCTTCTACTTCTCCATCTTCTTCACTTTGTGAAAAACTGCAAAGACACTAATCGAACTGTATTAGCTCTAATGAACCTGAGGCTTGTGGAAGTGTTCTTCTTTCTAAGAACTTGGTAAGACAAAAGATGACCAATGATTTAATTAGTAGGTAAAAGTATTAATGTTTGCTCTACTCAAAGAATATGGAAGGATTTTAAATTTATTTCAAAGGCAATAGCCCCATCATTCTATGTAATTTAATCGTATAGGTTGATATTAACCTGACAACTCACAAAGTCACAAATTTATTTCTGTTTCCTGATACCATCCATTCCCAATACAGAGGCTACATAAAAGAGGAGGTGTTTCAAGTTTCAAAGACACATTCTGCTCCTGTCAGGAACTGGGACCCCGAAAATCCTCTTTCCCTCTCACAACTGCTCAGGCTCCTTCGGGTAGAGTTCTATCTTGCTGCCCAGGAGCCCCAGCCCTAAATTTAATAATAATTTATAAAAATCCAAAAGTACTACACCATCTTCCCACATCCAAATGTCATTCTAGTTCCAGCTATTCCCAGAATCAAGGGTTGGAAGTAAAGAAAGAACCATTCAAAAAACCCATCCAATTCTGGCCCATCCCCAATTTAAGAGAAGAAAGCTTTAAAGTCAGTTTGGGGATTCTGGCCCACTACAGTTACCATGCCCTTATTTTTCCAAATAAAAAAACCAGGATAGGCAGCTGCTAAATGTCTTTTTTTCCTGACTTGTAAACTGGCTTGGAAGAAAAGGAATAAAAAAATTAAAGCACCTTCAGCATTTAAAGGCCTAACTTTATTAACAAGAAAAAAAAATGACATAAATCAAGACTATCCCAGAAAATCTACCACAGAGACATCATATGAAAAGGTCAGGAAGAACCTAAAATCAATCAGACCCACTTGAAACCTAAAATCAGTCTCCAAGATCCAGTTAGTCACAAACTGACTCAAGCACTCAGTTAGGTCTTAAACTTACTTTTCAGGGATTTTTCTGTGAATAATACAGAACCACTTAATGCCCAGTGTGGCTAACACTGAACTAGCCTCTGGATGGATTGTGCTGAGGCTCTGACTCCTGGATGTTCACCTTTCCTTGACACTTCCTTAATCCACACAATTATTTAAATTGAGGAAATGAAACAAGGCTATACATAATGAGAAGGTACATTTATTGAGGGTTTAGGGAAGGATCAATAAAGAAGCTGATGGACCTGTGCAGCCAACACAGTGGGTCAAATGGGACCAGAATGGTTTTTATGCACTTACTCGACTTGTCATCAAGGATGACAACTCCCTGCTTGCTCACACTATACACATTATGGATGATGAACTTGGAGTTGACCAGTTTAATGTCTAAGACCTCTTCCAAAGAATCCAGGCCAAGGACTTTCTGTAAACTGGAAAGATACATGATAATTAAATTAATTACTTAAAAAAAAATCAGTATTACCCAAAAACCTGGCATGTAAAATATCAATCTTTAGAAAGTTTTTTTTTTTAAAGATTTCATTTATTTATTTGACAGAGAGAGACACAGCAAGAGAGGCCACCCAGGCGCACCAAAAGATCAATCTTTAAAATGCGTTGTTTTCATGCATTTTATCCAATCTTGGCAAAAAGGCTAGAAATTGAATATGATGAAACAAACTTAAAGGACCTTTTGGCCATTAACAGATTGGTTCACTAATTTAATAACCTAACACCCTGAATGCCAAGAAAATGATTTCATAGGTATAGATATTATAAAAACAAAAACCAGCTTATCCAATGATGAGAAACTGCTAATGATATGTTTGTGAGGGAAAAAAAACTGCTATATAACATCATTTACTTTAATTACCTGTAGTATACCAAATATCTAGGAGACCAAATTTACCACTGTGTTTCATTAAACATAAAACTTTAGGGTTACTAGAAAGTTGAAGAACTTTTAAATTTCTTTTCTTAACTATTATATAAATGACAATAGAAAATTTCCAGAATTCAGATGCAAATAATACAAAGTTAAGGTTTTAAGGCATAATTTCAGAAAATTCAATATGCAGAGAGTAGTAGAGAAGCAAAATAGAAAACAGTGAAAGTTCTCATTAACATCAAATGCACGTACTATGCTAACGTCATAGACTTCCATATCTCTTCTACGTTGGCCTCTGTCAGCTGTCTGCGGTAGACGAGACGGCAAGCCGGCACCTCGCCAATGGCAATACTGTGCCGCTTGTACCACATCTCAGAGTTCTAGTTGGCGGGGGCGGGGGGCGGAGAAAGAAAGAGAACAAGTATTTCAATGGACAGGGATACGATTTTATCAGAAATTTCTTTGACTTGGTTATTTGCAATTTGATTTAAAATAATAACTAGAAATATGAACTCATTTTCTTTGCATAGACTACAGAGAAGTCGAGTAACCCTTAAGGATGAGGTCACATTATAAATGAGTATTCATAAATCACAAAAGAATAGTGGCAATAAACATGACATCGACTATTTTTTCCCTGTGGGAATTCCAACTACTCAATGAAGTAGCCATGAAATAAAATTCATAACTAAGGCATAGAATACCTATCCATATTTACACACTGCCCAAATGGAGTAATTGTTTAAAACAAACTTAAAGTCTATTACTTCCAAGAATTCTCTATTTTTTATAAGCAAAATCAAATAAGTACAAAGTCAAAGAGCAGCCCCCAGATCTTAGGCAACTGCAGAAAGCAGGAAAAACAAGAGCTCCACAGCACAATCATTTACAAAGATATTCTATAAGAGTTTTTACAAAAGTATCTTTATAGAAAAATCTTATACACTTGGAAAAACAGAGGCAGAAATTTGTTTTGTGATTTTGTTTTTGGAGAATTACTGAATTACAAAAGAAAGTTGAAGACCATGTGGATTTGTGAATTTTTTTTAAAGTATCTAAATTACGTGTTCATTTTTGAAGGCAGGCATATAAACTGTTGCCATTGGCCTAGCAAACCTACTTCCAAAAGTTATCTTAAAGAAATACCATGGGGGCAACTAGGTGGCTCAGTCAGTTAAGCGTCCAACTCTTGGTTTCAGCTAAGGTCATGATCTCAGGGTTGTGAGATCAAGCCCTGCATTGGGCTCCACACTGGGCTCAGAGTCTGCTTGAGATTCTCTCTCCTTCTGCCCCACCCCATGCTCCCGCTCTCGCTCTCTCTCAATAAATAAATAAATAAAATCTTAAAAAAAAAAAAAAAAGACCATGGATATATTCAACTCTTTATCTGTAAAGATATTGCTCACTACATTGTCTAACTGGAAACACAGTATATATCTAACAGTAAAGGACTGGATAAATAAAATATATTACTTTCATATTAGACAAGATACAGATATTAAATATGATATCAAATGTCTAATAACATGAAAAAATAAGCTAAGCACAGTGTTCAAAGTGAAGAACACAGGCTATGAAAAGCTCAACATGATCCCATTTTTGTGTTAAAAGTTTGTATGGAAAAAAGGATACACTACAAAAATGTTCATGTTAATTCTCTCTGGATGATATCATAAGTAATTTATTTTCCTTTGTCTCTGCCTGAAAACAATTCTTTTTTTTTAAATTTTTTTATTGTTATGTTCATCACCATACATTACATCATTAGTTTTTGATGTAGTGTTCCATGATTCATTGTTTGTGCATAACACCCAGTGCTCCACGCAGAACGTGCCCTCTTTAATACCCATCACCAGGCTAACCCATCCCCCCACCCCCCTCCCCTCTAGAACCCTCAGTTGGTTTTTCAGAGTCCATCGTCTCTCATGGTTCGTCTCCCCCTCCAACTTACTCCCCTTCATTCTTCCCCTCCTGCTATCTTCTTCTTTTTTTTTCTTAACATATATTGCATTATTTGTTTCAGAAGTACAGATCTGTGATTCAACAGTCTTGCACAATTCTATTAATGAATAACAGCAATAGTAATTAACAGTTACTGAACACCTGTGTGCCAGCCACTGTTCTAAGCGCTTTATAGATTTGAATTCACCTGATTCTCACAACAAGCCTGCCCCAGAGAGTATTATTATCATCCCAGTTTCACCATTAAGAAAACTGAGACACAAACACAATGAACAAAACAGAGAAACAAGCTCAAATAGCTAGTAAATGGAGGAGCCAAGATCCAAACCCAGTAGTCTGGCTCCAGAGTCCAATATCTTACTTTCCACACTGTACTGCCCTCAGCAAACACAACAGTTTATTTTATTATTTTATTTTTTAATTTGTATAAACGGTGAAGCAAGAGAAAAGACAGGATAAGACAAAAACAAAAACCAACAAGCAAAGAGGAAGCAAAGACAAAAATAGGGAAAGTAAAATAGAAGAAATGAATGATGAGCTGAAGTTCTTCAAGAAAGATGAATTCTTTCTTTATTGACCATTAAACTCCTCATTCTAAAATCCACATCAAGGACCAAGTGGGGAAACAGATCCTGCTCTGCCATTCTTCCTTTGGACATTGGTCAAGAAGCGGCTGCCGAAGCTTTGCTGGAATTACAATGAGCAGGGAGCCCAAACCTCTCCCACTTTATTCAAGAGGGAAGTACAAGACAGGTACAAATGATGAGAGAAATGATAAGCTTTAGGAGAAAATGGTTGATGACTCTAGGACACTGGTATACCAGTTCAGGGCTCCTGGAAAATTAGAAAATGAAAACAGAAGATACAAGTCATTGTCATTGGAGCATTAAAGTATGCTAATGAGTACTTGGTTCTACAGATGACACCAGGAATATTACAACTTCATAGAACCAGGTGGAATAGAAACGGGAAGTTACAGTATTGATGACATAAATACATATTAACTTAATACAGGATTTTATCTCTTTCGTACAAACAACACTAGATGACCTTATAAAGAAAAAAAATGCCTGTTGAATAACCACTCTGCCGAAGGGGTCATGTTAGATGTTTAATTGCAAATGTTCATAAAAAAATGTCCCTGACCTCATGGAGCTTACATTTTAACTTTCTCTGGGACAGGAACTATCAACTAGACCTTAAGTAAGTATTCCTCATTAGGAATGAATTAAAAGTCCTCAAATACCCAAAGTAGTTCCACTTTGTTTTCTAATTCTCTATTTTTGTATTGTATGCTTCACTAGACTATGAGCCTTTTTAGAGTTAAAACTGTAGCTGTGGAGCTAACACAATGCATGGTACACAGCAGACACTCAATAAATATTTGTTGAATGAATAATTTAATGATCTTGCCTTTAAGTTTCAGGACCATTATCTCCATCTGCCTGTGAGATACCTCCACTTAATACAGACCATGTTTATCACCAAACATATTTAAAACAAAATTCATCACCATCCTGCAAACCTGCAAGCCCTATGGAGTCCCTATTTCTGTCACGGGCGCCACTCTTTTTCCTGAATTATCTTTGATAAAGCCTAAGTTTCTTTTTCTTTTTTTAAGGTTTTATTTATTTGAGAGAGAGAGCAAGTGAGCATGAGCTGGGCAGGGAGGGGCAGAGAGAGAGGGAGCAGCAGACCCTCCACTGAGCAGGGAGCCCAATGCGGGGCTCGATCCCAGGACCCTGGGAACATGACCTGAGCCAAAGGCAGACGCTTAACTGACTGAGCCACCCAGGTGCCCAAAAGCCTAAGCTTCTTAACTATTATTCTCTTCAAACTGAGAATACAACCTCTTTAGGAAAAAAAAAGTTGCTCTTTCTTTTAATTAAATTGCCTAAAAATGTTTACATCACATCTTTGCAAATAAAAGTATGAATTGGACATCTATCAAACAAGATTAATTTAAAATACTGGTGTGGGTACAATTCTTAAAAACTGCCATATGAAAGTTTCTCTCTGTATTTTATTTTTTAGCATTGCCTCAATCATGGTAGTCTTCTACGGGAATATTTTAAGGTAAAAAGTACCCCCCAAAATTACTTTATTCTACATTAAGCTTAGGTTTCTCCAAACTAGCAGAATCTAACTGTTCATTATTAGGGGTCATTCCACAATACTTCACACCCTAACCTTCTCACTCTCAACTGGTAATAGAACAAAATTCAAGAAGATACAAAGAGGGAGAAGAGTAACTTCTAGAACACAGGAGAAAAGGAGATTATAAGGGAGCTGCCACAGAAACTTGCTTGATCCGAACCTATGAAAAATACCTACCATGTATTCAGTCAAAATGTCAGCAGGAAAGAGAGAAAAGGTCCAACAGCTAATCTTTCCTTGTTACTGTTCTGTCAGCTATTGACACATAAGATATTGTTTTCAAGTACTTTTGGACCATTGTTCATAGAAAGGAGTAGACTAAGGCTGGTGGTTCACAGACCATTTCCTACTTCTGGAGGCTGCTAGCCCCGCCCCCAGCCACCACCACGGCCACCACCCCACTCCACCCCCACTTCCCTGCCCAGCTTTTAGTAATACACTTACCATCACAACTGGCCTCACTGGGATGTTTTCTTGTGAAGTGCTTGGTGGGGGGTCATTACATTCCGGAAATTTAATAACATCCTTTTGGTATGTAGGCTTCTTTGGATATGGTTTCAGGGGTGAGGAAGGAGGAAATCTAAAAACCAAGAAGGAAATTTCTATTACTGTAGTCAGTGGGAGACACAGGTATTTTAACAATAGTTCCCATTTCTTTTATCCTTGAGAATTTATATAATAATTCCAAACCTCAGATAATAAATGAGGTCAGGGCGCCTGGGTGGCTCAGTTGGTTAAGCGACTGCCTTCGGCTCAGGTCATGATCCTGGAGTCCCGGGATTGAGTCCCACATCGGGCTCCCTGCTCAGCAGGGACTCTGCTTCTCCCTCTGACCCTCTTCCCTCTCGTGCTCTCTATCTCTCATTCTCTCTCTCTCAAATAAATAAATAAAATCTTTAAAAAACAAACAAACAAATAAATAAATAAGGTCATGCACAAATTATCACACGTGGCTCACCATACCCAACATATGGGTTTTTTTCAATGTTCAGTCATTACACCTATCAGATAAACACAGGAACCAAACATGTGACACATTATGAAATAAATAGAATATGTTCTCTTATCAAATGATTTTCATGATTATAGATGTTCTTAACGGGCTGCTGGGGCAAGCCATTTCTTTCACCCAGCTCGAAATCCTTACCGCCTCACAACTCTCTCCAAAATTTATAGACGGTACCTATGCAAACATAAATTATGGGCAGACTAATCCTTGGTGATACTTGCTGAGGAAGAGTATATTGGCACAAGAATCTTTTAGCCTTTTATATCTATTTCAAATACAATCCTCTTTCCCTTGAATCTGGAGCACTTCACAATGAGATGGAAGCCTTGGTCTTGGAGAAGGGGAGAGCTGCCCAATGTCCTTCTTCTGCCTCTTTATACCCTTCTCTACCCCACCTGTCCAAGGCCTTGGTACCATCACTCCTTGGACTAACAGAGAGAAGCCTAAATACGATCTAATTTTTAAACTATTCTAGACCATATCTGATAAAGAACAACAGAAAGGTAGTTAAATACACATTTTCCTCAGAGGATCTTTTTCTGTTAGTTTGTTAGAAAAAGATAGATCGCACTGCCTTAAAAAAGTAACACGAGAACTCTTCTTAATGTTGACACAGAAGTCAATAGGTAGTCTACTTTTTATTTATTTACGCCAAAATAAAGGTTTAAAATCTTATCCATGATACCCACAGGAAATATAATCCAAATAAATGATAAAGATCTTATTCTTAGATGCACACAGAAATAAAGAATTTTTTAAATGTCTATAGTTTACAAAAAAAGTTTGTACTGAGGTGAATCAGGAGAATCACATATAATAAGCACTATGGAGGAACATTTCAAAAATAGTCACAATAGACTTGAAAAAGGATGGCTAATGAAGAGAAGTCGAGTTTCATCTTCTCTGAAAAGAATATCTAATAACTCCACTTTATTTGAAAAGTCAGTGAGAAAAAAATGAAATAATTAAATCGAGTTAAAGATAAATAAAATGAAAGACAGCTTAAATTTTTTAATCAAGTTGCCAAGGCAGGTATTTCCAAACAATTCCAAAATACAAATTAAATAAATCTCTAAAGCCAGTGAAAGTTACTATACCTCTTAAGTGAAGGCTGGCTTACAGAAGTCCAATCCTATTTCTGACAAGCCAACAATCACAACAGAAGTCCTACTGCCAACCAAAGTACACACCTGGGGACGGACACACACTCTCTCACATTCACATACACATATAATTGTGCAAACACATCCAGGGAAATCACAGGTCACCCATCTGTCAGTTCTTCAAAAATTCAACACCTTCCCTACCCCCAGCCCACCACTGATACCCACTGTTTACCCTCCCAACCCCTTCAACTAAAGTGTGAAAATCTGATCTGAGTTCCAGCCCTAATTCTCTCACGAACAGTCTATGTGTCCTCTGGAAAGTAACAGTGTCTCTAAATCAAAGTTGGTTCATTTGTCAAATAAAGGGATTACACTGGATGACTCATAAATATTCTCCTGGGTTCAAAATGTATTTCCTGTATCCCCACACCCAGAAACAAGAAATACCTTCCCAAAACCAAAGCAGAAGTTCTGATGTGGAGAACTGTGATTGAAGAGATACCAGGGAGCCACGTTCCTCCTTCACCCCAGGACGAGGAGGTCTCTGCCATAACGTGTATAGCTGTCCCTAGCCAGTGTGGGATCTTCACAGCCGCCAGCCGGAGACGAAATGCAGAAGAGCGCCCCTTGATGGACTACTTTTACTGTGTGCACTGAAACTTTTCCGTGTCATTTTAATACTTTAATCATGTCATCTCAGGCTTCAAAGCCTGTCAGGGATGATCTCATCCAAACGTCACATTTTTTTACTTACAGAAATGAAGGCCCAAAAGAGGAAAGCAACTTACTAAAAGCCTCACAACTAACTGGCCAAGAGAACAAACCATCTTATACAAAAGATACGCAAGCCCTTTAATAAGGACATTATAAAACTTTATTGAAAGACATCAATGAAGTAAATTGATAGAGAGATACAACATGTTGGTAAATAAGTAGACTCAATATCCATATTCAGTAGTAAAACATCAACATCAATATTCCTCATGGAGATATACACTTACAAAGAAATTCCAATCAAGGGCACCTGGGTGGCTCAGTCGTTAAGTGTCTGCCTTCAGCTCAGGTCATGATCCCGGAGTCCTGGGATCGAGTCCCACATCGGCCTCCTGGCTCAGCGGGGAGCCTGCCTCTCCCTCTGACCCTCTCCCCTCTCATGCTGTTTCTCTCTCTCTCTCTCACTCAAATAAATAAATAAAACCTTTAAGAAATTCCAATCAAAATATAAAATTTTCTATGAAACATGATAAACAGATTATAAAATTTATATGGAAATGCAAGAGGCCAAAAACATTGAGACATTCTTAAAGAAGAAAAACAAAGTGAGGAGACTTGCCCTACCAGCCATCAAGGCTCATTCAGATAATACGGTAAGGCAGCACTGATGGCACGGACCATGGATTCACACGGCCTCACCATTACTGACATATTGGGCTGGATAATTCTTGTTGTGGGGGGACTTGTCCTGTGCACTGCACATTGTTGGCAGCCTCCCTGGCCTCCATCCACTGGATGCTAATAGTACACCCTCCCAAGAGTGACCACCAAAAGTATTTCCAGACATTGACCCTTGCAAAATGGCTCCCAGGTAAAAATCATGGGCCTAGAAGGACAATCTAAAACAAACATACACATTTCTTCAGAAACCTGATTTATGATAGAAAAGACATTACAGATCAATGAGAAAGTATGGACTGTTCAATAAAGAGTCCTGGTCCAACTGGCTATCCCTTGGGGAAACGTGAAATCGCATCCCTGCTGCAGAGCACACTTCCAAAGATGCTTCACACAGGCACTTCCCATCTACATGCTCCTCTGCAAGGGATCTTGCCACTACCCTATCAAGAGCTAGCATGTGTTTCTCTCCTCTTTTGAGTCTGGATGAGCCCTCTCCAACTGCTTTGGTAACTAGAAGATGGTAGGAGTGAACAAAGATACAAATGTAGGGATCCGAAGGGGTTCGTGCACCCCAATGTTTATAGCAGCAATGTCCACAATAGCCAAACTGTGGAAAGACCCAAGATGTCCACTGACAGATGAATGGATAAAGAAGATGTGGTATATATACACCTTGGAATATTATGCAGCCATCAAAAGGAATGAGATCTTGCCATTTGCAACGATGTGGATGGAACTGGAGGGTGTTATGCTGAGTCAAATAAGTCAATCAGAGAAAGACATGTATCATATGACCTCACTGATATGAGGAATTCTTAATCTCAGGAAACAAACTGAGTGTTGCTGGAGTGGTGGGGGGTGGGAGGGATGGGGTGGCTGGGTGATAGACAGTGGGGAAGATATGTGCTACGGTGAGCGCTGTGAATTGTGCAAGACTGTTGAATCACAGATCTGTGCTTCTGAAACAAATAATGCAATATATGTTAAGAAAAAAGAAAAAGAAGAAGATAGCAGGAGGGGAAGAATGAAGGGGAG